>NC_085085.1:3854630-3967474 GCF_963422355.1 Corticium candelabrum
TTAACTCTGTCCAGGCTGTGTGTGTGTGTTCATGTAACACACTACCCTACTGCTCCAAATGTTTTTTGTGTAATAGATCTACTCTTTTTGAAATTTTTACCCTCAAAAAATTATAAAATAATTAAAAATATTTTTTAACCTCGAAAATTTCTGTATGTCCAGCCTATTTTGTCTTCAAGTGTACGGACGAAACATCGTCAAAAATGGCTGCTAGACAGACGTCTGCAGCTCAAGATGGCAACTCAGCAAAGAAGCAAGTGGCTATGGCTGCTGCTTTCAAACCGAAATGTCAGTACCACTTCCCATGTGATTTACTGTTACAAGATCCTCAGATGTTGTACTTTCAATGTATGGGTCCACAAGTACGCACAACATTTTCATTCTGATTATATTTTATTAAATTTTATTTCAAAGTTTAGTAAACGACAACAATCACATTTGGAGTGTCTGCATGATGATTATCATCTTACACTATACCTTGACTTACCAATGCAAATTTTAACATCTACAATCTTATTTACTTGTTGCAATAAAATAATAAAAATTGATATCAAATTCTTGTGTGAACAAGCACAGGTGATGGTCTTACTCAGGCTGTTTGGTTTGATGTTGAACACAAGCGAGCAACTGGCTTTGTGAGAAGAGTCCCTCTCCTCTGTCCATCAGTGGAAACATTTCATCTGTAAAAGTTACCTACAAACAATACGTTGAACCACAAGAAGAAAGATTGATGAAATAGAGAAATTGTTACATAAACAGACGAACAGACAGACAAACGAACAGAGGACAAAAACATAGACAGACAAATGCACAGACAAATGCACAGACAAACAGACAGATGGACTGACAGACAGACAGACAGACAGACAAACTGACGTACATACATGCGTACAGACAGACAAACGAATAAACAGACAGACAGACAAACGAATAAACAGACAGACAGACAAACATGCAGACAAACTGACGGACAAACAGACAGACACACAAACAAATAGGCAGACAAACGAATGAACAGACAAACAGATGGACAAACAACAGACAGACAGACAAAAGACAGACAACAAATAACTGACAGCAAACAGACAGACAAATGAGGTCTGTCAATATCAGTAGGATCTAACTGTCCTGTTCTATCCTCATCAAACACGTCATAATAAAGTCTCAACAAACCTTGTCTGTTGCGTCTGTGAGGAACATACTCAACTCTTAAATATAATATGCACATGATAGATGACAAACACGGATTATTAAATTCTCACATACCACGTCTGACGTCATACTTCGCTTCTTTTCTTCGATGTCGTCTTATTTTATTGTCACAAGAAAATCCCGTATTAGCATACCTTGAAGTCCTGACCATTAAATATGGCGATAAAATTAGTGCGCATGCGCTCAATGTTCACTGCACAAGCTCTCTGTTCGTTGCTTTGATATGGCCGAGCAATCCTCCATCTGATCCGACAGCGAATAAACAAGTGATCCTTTTACTAGATGAATTGAAGGCAGAAACCAAGATTTAGTTTCTACAATCAATACTGTAGCATATTTTACTGTGCAACTGGCGGCTGTTGCTCTATTTGTCTATAAGAGGTTGAAGGAGTTTCATCGAATCGTCATGAACATTTATGTTTTACTGGTGAGACGTGAGCTGCAGTGAGTTAGTAAATTTGGTACATGCACGTTAGCATAGTTGCAGTAGGTGGTAGTGTGTGAGAAATGTGACAGTCTAATGCAAATAGAGTGAGTGCTCTTTGGACAATGATGTCTCATCTATGACAACAGCACGTGAGCTCTTACACAGGAAGTTTGACAGGGGAGGGGCTTGGAATGGCAAATTGGTTGAGACCATGTTTGGTAGACGACGTTTGGAAACATTAGATTAGGTGGAAATGTTCTATTTCAGACTAGAACGCAACTCCCCCTCGGATGTGAGGGTGTGTGAGGAGGAGTATATAAGAGCAAGCTCACCAGCTCACTTCATCAGTATCGAGGATATCGGTCATCATCATGTTTTCATTTTCTGTGACAGTTCTGGTGCTCATTCAAGTCATTGCTACTTCTGGTGGTCAAAGTGTGTCGGATGAGAGAAATCAGCAGGTTAGGATGGTTTATCAAGTATTAATTAAAATATATTATTATGATTTTTTGTGTTTACCGAGTAGACGTGTGTGTCTGCTGGTGTTCCTGGAGTACCTGGATCACCTGGAGTAAATGGATCACCCGGACGAGATGGAATGAAAGGAGAAAAGGGGATGAATGGAGAGAAAGGATTAGTGGGAGACGATGGTCGACAAGGAATAAAAGGAGAAGGAAGGAAAGGAGAGAAAGGGGTAAAGGGGGAGAGAGGATTAGTTGGAGATGTCGGTGGTAAAGGTAATGCTGGGAAGATAGGTCCACAAGGCCCAGAAGGTCCACACGGTCTACAAGGAATAAAAGGAGAAACAGGAAGGAAAGGAGAGAAAGGAGAAGCTGTGACACTCAACTGGAAACAGTGTGTGTGGTATAGATCAGATAGTAAGGACAGCGGTCTGATTCAGGTTATTCCAACTCGATTTATGATTACAATTATCAACGTGTGACTTGTTTTTGCTTTCTTCCAACAGAACTGTAATTTTAGGAAACATGACAGCAATTCAGCTCTACATGTTGCATATGCAGGAACTCTCAGGGTTCACTGCACCAGTGGTTGGTGCTGTTCTCGATGGTATTTTACATTCAACGGTAATGAGTGCAGTGGACCTATGACTATTGAGGGAGTTGTGCATGGATTAGCTAATGATGATCCTCACCGTCACAGACAGATTGAGGGATACTGTGAGAACATTCCAGCAGGTCAAGTCACAATTGGATTCAACATTGGAAATTGTAACAAACGGACATCGACAATATATAATGGCCATACTGGATATCTATCGGTATCTCGCATTATGATTGGAGAAGTTCCTCCATCACAAAAGTGACTGAATTAGAGGAATTAGAACTTGTGTCCAGTACAGTTTGTAGTACGTACAGTATGAGGTAGCTGAAATAGGAGGATGGATGGTCTCTCTTGCAGTATGTGAGTGTATGTATGATTTATTCAAAGTGTAGCTGCAACTAAAAATCAATATCGTTTGTCAAAGCTACAAAAAAACTGTTGCCCATAGAAAGCATCGAAACTTGCTTTCGAAGTGTGTGTGTGTGTGTGTGTGTGTGTGTGTGTGTGTGTGTGTGTGTGTGTGTGTGTGTGTGTGTGTGTGTGTGGTACAATAGCTCAGTTGGTCAGAGAGTCATCTCATGGAGTGTTTACATACGGGACCTTGAAGGGTCGCAAGTTCAAGTCACAGTGATGGCGAGCTATAGCATAATTTCCTTAAGCAAGAAACTAACACACATTTGCTTCTCTCGTCTTAGGAGTATAAATGAGTACCTGGTCATTGACTGGGGTACTAAGCAGCCATCGGCTGTGATGTGACGTCAGCCACTAGGGTCCTGGTGAGACTTCAAGTGCTCACACCACAGTTGGGTTCACAAGTCGGTGCTCCTGCAAGTGCCTGGCCCGGCTCCAGGAATTTGCTAGCGCAGGCCCAGAGATCCCTGAGTAGCGCACAGGGACCAGCTTAACAGCGGGGGTGTGACCTCTGAGAGGCAGCTCCTGACATTTAAGGATTTTTTAGGTGTGTGTGTGTGTGTGTGTGTGTGTGTGTGTGTGTGTGTGTGTGTGTGTGTGTGTGTGTGTGTGTGTGTGTGTGTGTGTGTGTGTGTGTGTGTATCTACAATGGTTGAACCTACTCAATCTGACAATCAACCTTACTGTCTGTTTTATAACTCTAATCCATGTTTTCTGGTTTCATCAAACTTTACAAAAGGCAGAACAAAGATGAAAAGAGAAAGAAGACCGTGTTACTTCACATAAAAGTGAGGCTTAGCAGAGAGTCTGACCCACCACATCCTGCAGTGCAACTACTAGGCATGCCCACAAGGTAGCTCAAAACTCCAAACATTCTCATCGTGCCAGCTCTGAGCACAAGCAGCTAGTCTACTACTGTAGTGAGCGACCGCCATATCAGACTCCTGGAAAGATGTAGGAAGACAACAGTAGAAGACCTTCACAGTACATACAATCAATCAATCATCAAGTCTATGTATCAAGTTTACATTAAAAACATTTGAGTTATGTGTAGTAGTTCGTCTTGGATCAGAGTATCTATGCATGGGCAATGGATGTTGCAGTTCCCTCGCCCACAAGGGCAAGACCTCATACCTCAAGACATAAGGGCAGTCCTACTCAACCTCATGCTACTGTAAATCAACATGTTGTTTGTAACCACAAATGTTTGTAAACTGCCACAAACTCTATTTCGTAAGAAAAAATGTTCATAAACTTCCCTAATTCGGTTTGAACGTATGTGGAAGTGACGAGGCTCAATCAACATCCGGGTAGGTGTCTCTGATTTCTTGGTTTGCAAAAGCCAATTTGTTGACAGCTGGTGCATGCAAGATACTACTCTGAGCCGAGAAAGCCGTTTCTGCCCCAACCCAAACAACAAAAACAATCATTTAGATATAGCGTTGCATGTAAATCTGAACAGATTGATATTTGGGCTACAAAATGTGCATGGATACTTGGACTACAACAAGACAGCAAATTCAATTAATCTGCCAACAATATGTATTCATCATGATACATTGTACAACCGGTAAAGTCGAGACACAGCAGTCAACAGCGCTATATATATATATATATATATATATATATATATATATATATATATATATATATATATATATATATATATATATATATACAGTACAAACCGACATGAGTATTGTATTAAGAACAAACAGTACAGTACGTCTGTAGTGATGAAAGGTATAACAGTTAAACAAGTTTTAGTACCGTCTGCATTAAAGGATTAAAGCGATTACATGAGAATCGGCATCCGTCGCTGTGCTGCTATTGTTCGCTCAGTAATACTCCGGCCGAGTCCTTCACCGAATGGTATATAATGTTCTTGATCTAGAATTCACAGTTCGGTCTCGTCTCGGTGTACATGCGATGTGTCGTAGAGCGTTACCTGTAATTTGTCTTCGTGACTAGTATGTGTGTCCGACAGTCGGCGAAACTCATGAGTCAACATGAGACAATGAGCTAAATGCTAGACAAACATGCATTGAATGACATTCTTTTAATTAACAGAGGAGTACTATGGTGTGCATCCTTACTTCTGGTGATTCAAAATCTTCTGCTATCTTTTTGCAACTATGTAGATTTCCTTAAAATTAATTAATTATTAATATTCAGTCAATCATCCAACACACATATTGTCAAACAATCACATGCAGACAGTGTGACAAAATACAAGCATGAAATAGGGTTCAATAGATACAAGAAATATAAACAACCAACTCTGGTGACTTTCCTGATTCTAATTCCTACAACAAGAAACTGAAATTACATTGTTTTCCTGTTAGGGACATTTCCAAATGGCAAATGTTTTTCAATGCCAACAGCATTATAAGATTAGTGATGACCCACCCGCCATCCCCTCTAATTCAGACAAAATCTGAAATGCTGCTCCCACACACTGATTGAAAGGGCACATGTTTATGCAAACTGTAAACTGTCATGGCAAAAAAAGTTCCATTGACCTACTCTGCATATCAACCACCTTCTGTCAATAAATGCACACTGTAGGTGTAAATCTAATGTCACACACACACACACACACACACACACAAACACACACACCATACACACACAACACACACACACACACACACACACACACACACACACACACACACACAAATGGACAAATGTTAAGCCCTCCATGTTAAAAGATCCCACAAAGTTTAAACGACTAACTCTGGTGACCCTTCCTGATCCCAATTGTTACAACAAGAAACTGTAATTACATATTTTTTCCTGTTAGGGACATTGCCAGATAGAAAATGTTCCTTCAACGCCAAGAACATTAGGATTGGTGATGACCAACCCACTCCCCTCTAATCTGGACATAATCTGAGATGCTGCGGCCACATACTGATTGAATGGACACACGTTTATGTGAAGTACTGTAAACTGCCATCACAAACAAAGTTCCATTGACTTTAGTAGATCAGTTCTCTCAATATCAGCCACCTAATAAATGCACACTGCAGATGTAAATCTGATGTTCAGGTAGGCAAAACACGTGCTAAGACAACAGAGTGTCATTGTCACCTAGGGATGCAGAAGCCAATCAGAAGAATTTCAAAGAATCTCTTGAGTCTTCAATTAAATAGTAACATTTTGGCATCAAACATCTTCAATACCACAAAATTGGCACTACACACCCATCCAAAACAAAATTATTTGATTTGGAGATCAGCCCCCACTGTAGATGATGTGCAATTCATGCCTGAAGTTTCACATTCAAAGTGAAGTATGGAGCCAATGGGCCCATAAACGGCTAGTGAGGCTGAACATTATTTCAAGCTCAGAGAGTACGCAGATTTGCCATTGAGCGGCAGAAAGACACAATAAAAATAGACACGCAAGCCACTCACATGGGTGCACCCACGTACACACACACACACACACACACACACACACACACACACACACTGTCACACACACACACACACACACACACACACACACACTGTCACACACACACACACACACACACACACACACACACACACACACACACTGTCACACACACACACACACACACATACACACACACACACACACACACACACACACACACACAAACTGTCACACACACACACACACACACACACACACACACACACACACACACACACACACACACACACACACACACACACACACACAATGACAGAAGCATCACACAAAACTACACTACACATCCACACCACTAATGCAGCAAGACACATACAACTCACCTGATGCGGAGTGCCGGCAGGAAGAAAGATAGCATCACCAACGCACTGAGCAATAGCCCACCCTTCTACTCCATACTCTCTACGCAACCTCTCTCAAAGTTCCTTGTCCAAGTAAAAGCACTACAACAACAACAACACACACACAGACACACAGACACACAGACACACACAGACACACACAGACACACACACAGACGCACACACACACACACACACACACACACACACACACACACACACACACACACACACACACACACACACACACACAGACACACACACACACACACACACACACACACACAGACACACACACAGACACACACACAGACACACACAGACACACACACAGACACAAACACAGACACACACACACACACACACACACACACACACACACACACACACACTTCAAACTAACCACACCCGACTGCTCTTCATAATACACAAAACCTGATCGTGTATAGGATCGTTGTCTGCCTCACACTCCATGCCTCTCTCTCGACTCACTTTCAGTAACAACTGTCGAATCTTTGGCGCATCCTCTGCAGCAAAGATGTGCCACAAGGCGCCCTACCAATCAGCATCGATCAGTAATGCACACGACACATTAGAAGTCTGAAGGTTGAGATAGTAAATATAATAAATGCCGACTATGTAACTTGTTGCGAATCGACCCGAAACTGTAAATCGTGTAAAAATCTGCCTGCAATCTGTCTGCTATTCCAAACACTTAGTGCGTACCACGTTATGCTCTAGTCTCTGTAGCTAGACCTTTCCTCGCTGCGTCATACTTCCGGGTGAGAAAGCGTCTGGTGGACAGCACTTGAAGTCACTGTGTTGCCGCTGCACTGAAAATTGGTCATCTAAATACCAGATTGGTATGCATGAAGCGCAATCCTATCTCAATTGTCTTCTTTTGTTTCGTAGAAAACAACTCGTAAACTACAGTTAGAGTATTTGCTGTTTGTGAAATCTGCTTGTCAACAGCAGCAAACGTGACCAGGGAAACGTTGACGTTGACAAGCTTCGTCATAATCAACATCTGACGTAGTGTTGTGCGCTCGTGTCACAATGGAGACTGGATGCGACTGGATGCCAACGTACAGTGAGCATAGTGAATGAATGCGTAAGTACTCGATGCTGTTTGCAATGCACAACACAGACTATGCATTCAATAGAGAACTAAAACAGACAGACAGACAGACAGACAGACAGACAGACAGACAGACAGACAGACAAACAGACACCTCTACCACCTCGCTCAGCTCTGCTACACGGGCGTTATAAAACACAAACAACAGGATTATTTCAAAACAGCTACACACATACCATGACATTCACTGCATCAGACATGTCGAGATGTAGATTGGTCGTTCCTTCCTTCGGGTACGCTGCTGAGCCTGGAATAAGAAAACCATAAACTTGATAAACCAAATACACAACAACAAACAGTACGTTATAACACTCACCATATGCATTGTACATCTTAGGGACTAAGTCAGGCTTCACAATTCGATCCGGAAGTCTAAACAAGAATGGCACAATCATTCGTCAACTTTCACCAATAGATCAATGAATTGACTAAAACAAACCTGGCTGCAAGATTTAGCCGATCATCTCGTCCTGCGTATTCCGGTAAGGAACCGTTTTCCATCAAATCTTCAAATCTAACAAGACAATACAATGTACTAACCCTACGTCAAACACTAAAAACATAAGACAATAGATCATCGAGAGACTACGACTACTCACCACCGTATCCGTTCAAATGCAAGCCCCACCAAAATTCAAGCTGTTTCACAACTTATATATAGTCTGGGTGTTAATCTTAATAAAAGACCCAGACTGAATAAAAGACCCACCCTACCTTCGGCTGCATGCGTAGAGGCGGGATGTGTTTCAATCTGCAGCTAAGGCACCTATTCAACCACTCAGTTGAAACTATGATACATTCTTTCAAGTGTGTGAGAATCACTACCACTGTTGACGATGTGGAGGATGCTTTAACAGCCTGCATGAAGGATGAAAGCAGTGGAAAGCAGATCAAACATCATCTCTACCTAAGCAATGACCAATCACAATCAGTGAGCTGAGGCCGGCGGATGTCACAGAACAGAAGGAAGAAGATGTAGCACTCTTGGAAAAATCAGACTTTGAAGGCTACACTGCAGACGACTCGCTGTAATTTTTATGTAGCTGGACGATCACGTGAACAGATACAAGTAGTATATTGCAACTCTAGCATGCAGTCATATCTTCATACCATAAAAGCCCTGTCTAAATACAAGCCCCAGGTCTTTAATTATTACACAAACAAGCTTTTTGTATTCAACCATTCAATTCAAACCCTGGGGCTTGTATTTAGATGGATAGTTTATTGTCAATGCTGCTGTGCCAAACAAATAAACATAAACGTCACAAACTGCAAATCAACTCGAACCTTCAGCTTGAGTAACAGAGTAACATGGGTTTGCCTTGATCGTCGACCATTCGAGCTGTAAAGAGCGCACGTCACTCCAGATTAGAATGTCGTGTTGTATACAACTGTTTACCAGAAAGATCTTCGAAGCCGTTCCAAAACTGGTCAATTGGTAAGTCTTCGATGATATATCCGCTTCTGCAGTTGACCATGTCACAGTGATCCTTGCCTGAAATCATAACAACAGTTTAGACCTAAATCAACTATAGGCATACAAACTAATGTATGTAAGCAGTAACAAGTACATCTGATGGCAAGATATCAAGCTGCTTAAGGATTTGCTCATTGCATCATTTTAAAGTTCAAGATCAATAAAATAATCTGTCCATCCATCCGTCCATTTGTCTGTCTGTCTGTCTGTCTGTATTTGCCATTTCAGCTACTCAATCCAGTCTGTCTATCTGTCCGTCTAGTTTATCTGTTGGCCTCTTGTCCTTCAGCAGGCATTCAACCGTCCACATTCTAAATACATTCACACATTCTTCTTGAATATATACTCACACGCTTTGCCCAACTACGTTTACACATGAGGTCCCATACCTTTGTAGGATTAGGGAGGCTCGAGTGTAGTAGGTGCTGAATCAGTGACAACTAACAGTTGCTTTGAATAGGCAACAGAGCAGCCCAATACTTCAAAACAAGTGTCGCTCGGCGAATACTACGACATTCCTTTAAGGTTTGTTTTGCACATCCTGAATGTGCAAGTTTCTAGTGGAAACAGTCACTTTCCTGAACTGCTTTAGTGTCTAGAGGTATTTAAGTTAAACTAGTTTAAGGTGCAGCTAGTTTAAGGTGCAGCTAGTGGAAACACGGTCATAGTGTATATGCCACAATCACATTATGCTCGTTGCTTGTGAATAAAGAAATTTGTAATCAAATTTGGTACATACACATTGTGTGACACTCTCTAGCAAGGAAAAGGAGAGCTGACTTACAACTGTTGCTGACAGATCGTTACGTAGTCGCTCGTGAGTCAGTTCATCATGCACACACTTCAATCGCTGCAGCAGCTGCATTGATCTCTGCAGAAAAATTCATAAAACAGAAACACACTGGAGAATTGGTTGATGGAACGCACCTTCTTGACAGCAGCCGGACTCGTCGACCGATAACTGTACAAGACAAAGTAAATTATGTTAGATACGACATCACGTGATCTCTTCTGTCTTGCTAGAAATGCCAATCCCTCTCCCTTCTACTTCCGGAAGGTTGGGACAGTGGGAAGTTGGCACGTGGTAATGTTGGATGTTAGCACCGTCGTGGAGACTCTCATTGTTGTGCCCACATCCAAAATCTCCAAAGCCACGAGACAACAAGCAACAACTACAGATTGGACGTCTCCAACGAGACAGTTGGTCTACAAATTTTACTGCGCATGTGCAACTTCTTCCGTGTGTTTCAGTGAAGATGTCGATCCGTTCTAACGTCTTCTACTCTGCTCATCTTTTGGCCTCTTCCAGAGAGTCAGAAGAGGTAAACGCTCTTTTGTTTTTCTTTTCTTGTTACTTGTAGTGGAGATGCTAAAACGACGTGTTAGGGTAGGTGTTCCTGTGGACACTCCCCGGTAATTTAAGTTACAAACACTCTTTCTCTGGTAACCTGCAACGGAGAGAAAGGAAAACATGTTCGATGTACGCACTAATGTCTAAGCTTTGGAACAATACCTGTACGACTACAATCACACACTGTCTGCTAGTGCACTAGCAAAATATACGGATAACGTCTGTGAACAGCTCCAACGGGGGTGTATCCTAATTGTGGACATGTTTTTCTCCGCCACAGAAAGCGACTGGGTCTGAGTAACAGCTGGACTAGATACCTGAATGGTTGCCGCACAAGCTGGTATTTTGGGCCGCAATCAAAACCATGTTCTGTGGTGTATCACTACGATTCCCCTGCGAAACTGTTAGCACGTACAACGTTTCTCCCATCACGACCACAAATTCGAGGTACGCGAATCGTTCTTTTATTGGATCATGCAAGTGCCCTGACGTTAGTTAAGCAATTATCGAGTACCTTAGTAAAGTTTTGACCCTATAGTTACGTTGACTGTAACGTGCTAAAGAAGCGCACTATGTGCATGGAGCGAACGTGTAATTCCAGTCCAGTAAACACGTGAATATCTTCATTCATACTAGATCTAGACATCAGTAATCCACTGACAATCTAGCTGTTTTCACTGCTACTACATCTGGCCACAATAGGGTATGAAATGAGAACGAACAAAGAAGGTGGAATGTCAATATCAGCGACATTAATAATCCAGTCAGAATTTGACTGTCTTCACTGCTACTAGATCTGGCAACAATAAGACACAAAATGAAAACCTGCAAACTCACCTAGGATAGGTGGAAGGTCAAAACTACCTGGTCTGATATCAATTATCAGCTCTACCAGCAACGCAAAAGATGCTAGAACCACAGTTTACAGTTGAGACGTTTAACTAAACATGATTGATCGTCTCCTGCATTGCGTCGTAAACAGAACATTTGGTTTCTGCAAAATTTGAAAGGCACGACGCCATTTTACACAGAGGTGATACACCACAGAACATGGTTTTGATTGCGGCCCAAAATACCAGCTTGTGAGGCAACCGTTCAGGTATCTAGTGCAGCTGTTACTCAGGCTCAGTCGCTTTCTGTAACGGAGAAAACAATGTCCACAATTAGGATACACCCCGCGTCCAAGCTGTTTACAGACGTTATCCCGTATATTTTGCTAGTGCGCTAGCTGACGTTGTGCGATTGTAGTCGTACAGGTACCGTTACGAAGCCTAGACATTGGTGCGTATATCGGACATGTTTCACTGTCTCTTTGTGCAGGCTACCAGAGAAAACAGCGATTGTAACCCAAATTACCGGGGAGTGTCCACAATTAGGTACACCTACCCTACACTGTAGTTATTAATGATGGGACTGTCAGCTGACAGACTGCATGAGTTGCCCCAATAGGCTGTCTATACTGTCACATAGTGATCGAATTACGTACAGTATCAGTTAATTATTTTAGTTGCTCGTTTGGTTTTGATAATAAGAGGTCACAGAAGTCTAGAATGTTGCTTGCAATGAGTTAATAATTTTTGCACACTTTATCATATTGCCAGTGGTGGGTGACAATGTGAGAGATCAATGCAATAGAGTGTTGTCACAAAAGTGATGTCTCATCTATGACAATGACAACATGCTCGAGCATCACAGAAGTGGAAAAGAGGAGGAGATGGATATGAAAACTTATTGAGACAATCTTTTGTAGATGGATTTTGGAAACATCAGATTAGGTGGAAATGTTCTGTTTCAGACTAGACTGTACCCACCCCGGATGTGAGGGTGTGTGAGGAGGAGTATATAAGAGCAAGCTCACCAGCTCACTTCATCAGTATCGAGGATATCGGTCATCATCATGTTTTCATTTTCTGTTACAGTTCTGGTGCTCATTCAAGTCATTGCTACTTCTGGTGGTCAAAGTGTGTCGGATGAGAGAAATCAGCAGGTTAGGATGGTTTATCAAGTATTAATTAAAATATATTATTATGATTTTTTGTGTTTACTGAGTAGACGTGTGTGTCTGCTGGTGTTCCTGGAGTACCTGGAGTAAATGGATCACCCGGACGAGATGGAATGAAAGGAGAAACGGGGAAGAACGGAGAGAAAGGATTAGTGGGAGATGATGGTGGACAAGGAATAAAAGGAGAAAAAGGAAGGAAAGGAGAGAAAGGGATAAAAGGGGAGAGAGGATTGGTTGGAGATGTCGGTGGTAAAGGTAATGCTGGAAAGATAGGCCCACAAGGCCCAAAAGGTCCACAAGGGATAAAAGGAGAAACAGGAAGGAAAGGAGAGAAAGGAGAAGCTGTGACACTCAACTGGAAACAGTGTGTGTGGTATAGAGATGATTCTAAGGACAGTGGTCTCATTCAGGTTATTCCAACTCAATTTGTGATTACAATTATCAACGTGTGACTTGTTTCTGCTTTCTTTTCAACAGAACTGTAATTTTAGGAAACATGACAGCAATTCAGCTCTACATATTGGATATGCAGGTACTCTCAGGGTCCTATGCTCCAGTAGGACTTGCTGTTCTCGATGGTATTTTACATTCAACGGTAACGAGTGCAGTGGACCTATGACTATTGAGGGAATTGTGCGTGGTGATCCAGCTAATGATAATCCTCACCGTCACAGACAGATTGAGGGATACTGTGAGAACATTCCAGCAGGCCAAGTCACAATTGGATTCAACATTGGAAAGTGTAAGGGATACTCGACGACTTATGATGGCTGGACAGGATATCTATCGGCATCTCGCATTATGATTGCAGAAGTTCCTCCATCACAAAAGTGACTGAATTAGAGAGGAATTAGAACTTGTGTTCAGTAGAGTTTGTAGTACCTAAAGTACAAGGTTGCTGAATTAGGAGACTGGATGATGTGCGTGCATGTCTCTCTTTGCCGTATGTGAGTGTATGTATGATTAATTCAACATGTAGCTGCAACTAACAATCAATATCGTCCGTCAGAGCTACCAAACAAACGGTTGCCCACAGAAACTATCAAAGCTTGCTTTGGAAGTGTGTTCATGTAAATGCGCGTGCGTGTGTTTGTGTGTGTGTGTGTGTGTGTGTGTGTGTGCGCACGCATGAGCGTCTTGTGTGTGTGTGTGTGTGTGTGTGTGTGTGTGTGTGTGTGTGTGTGTGAGTGTGTGTGTGTGTGTGTGTGTGTGTGTGTGTGTGTGTGTGTGTGTGTTTATGTGTGTGTGTGTGTGTGTGCATGCGTGCCTTGTGTGTGTTTGTGTGTGTGTGTGTGTGTGTGTGTGTGTGTGTGTGCACGCACGCACGCATGTCTGTGTCTGTGTCTGTGTTGTCTGTGTGTGTGTGTGTGTGTGTGTGTGTGTGTGTGTGTGTGTGTGTGTGTGTGTTTTGTGTGTGTGTGTGTGTGTGTGTGTGTGTGTGTGTGTGTGACAGTGTGTGTGTGTGTGACAGTGTGTGTGTGTGTGTGTGTGTGTGTGTGTGTATGTGTATGTGTCTACGCCTGTGCATTTAACCACAGTTGAGATATGTTGCCCACATGTATTAAACACTGTCAACTATCTACTCTAAAAATATCACAACTTTACTGTCTACATGTCAAAGATAATATCATATCTACATGCTCACGAAGTCAGCAGCTATGCTTTACACTCGTGCAGTATAAACCACCACAGTACCAGCTTACCGAAATCTTTGCCAAACGACTGCGGTGTCCATAAATCGAGTGACATCAATGTATTCACCTTCGCCACCACAACCGGCTGTGAGAACAAACAAATAAATTACAACAAAATTTTATTGCATATTATAATTCACTGCTACATAATTGAATTATCAATATCCCAACACATCACTAGAAACCAATATTGCTATCTAACTATCCATTTAATTAACTCTGTCCAGGCTGTGTGTGTTTATGTAACACACTACCTTACTGCTCCCAATGTTTTTGTGTACTAGATCCACTCTTTTTGAAAATTTTACCCTCAAAAAATTATAAAATAATTAAAAATATTTTTTGAACTCAAAAATTTCTGTATGTCCGGCCTCTTTTGTCTTCGACTGTGTGCACGAAACATCATCAAGAATGGCTGCTAGACAGACAAACAAACAGACAGACACACAAACAAACAGACAGACAAACGAATGAACAGACAAACAGATGGACAAACAACAGACAGACAAGAGACAAACAACAAATAACTGACGGCAAACAGACAGGCAAATGAGGTCTGTCAATATCAGTAGGATCTAACTGTCCTGTTCTATCCTCAACAGACACGTCTTAGCAAAGTCTCAACAAACCTCGTCTGTTGCGTCTGTGAGGAACAGACTAAACTCTTAAATATAATATGCACATGATAGATGACAAACACGGATTATTAAATTCTCACACACTACGTCTGACGTCACACTTTGCTTCTTTTCTTCGATGTCATCTTTTTGTTGTCACAAGAAAGTCCCGTATTAAGATACCTTGGAGTCCTGACCAATAAATATGACAGTTAAATTAGTGCGCATGCGCTTAATGTCCACTGCACAAGCTCTGTTCGTTGCTTTGATATGGCCGAGCAATCCTCCATCTGATCCGGCAGCGAATAAACAAGTGATCCTTTCACTAGATGAATTGAAGACGGAAACCAAAATTTAGTTTCTACAATCACTAGTGTAGCATATTTTACAGTGCAACTGGCGGCTGTTGCTCTATTTGTCTATAAGAGGTTGAAGGAGTTTCATTGAATCGTCATGAACATTTATGTTTTACTGGTGAGACGTGAGCTGCAGTGAGTTAGTAAATTTGGTACATGCATGTTAGCATAGTTGCAGTAGGCGGTAGTGTGTGAGAAATGTGACAGTCTATTGCAAATAGAGTGAGTGCTCTTTGGACAATGATGTCTCATCTATGACAACAGCACGTGAGCTCTTACACAGGAAGTTTGACAGGGGAGGGGCTTGGAATGGCAAATTGGTTGAGACCATGTTTGGTAGACGACGTTTGGAAACATTAGATTACGTGGAAATGTTCTATTTCAGACTAGACTGTACCCACCCCGGATGTGAGGGTGTGTGAGGAGGAGTATATAAGAGCAAGCTCACCAGCTCACTTCATCAGTATCGAGGATATCGGTCATCATCATGTTTTCATTTTTTGTGACAGTTCTGGTGCTCATTCAAGTCATTGCTACTTCTGGTGGTCAAAGTGTGTCGGATGAGAGAAATCAGCAGGTTAGGATGGTTTATCAAGTATTAATTAAAATATATTATTATGATTTTTTGTGTTTACTGAGTAGACGTGTGTGTCTGCTGGTGTTCCTGGAGTACCTGGATCACCTGGAGTAAATGGATCACCCGGACGAGATGGAATGAAAGGAGAAAAAGGAATGAATGGAGAGAAAGGATTAGTGGGAGATGATGGTCGACAAGGAATAAAAGGAGAAGGAAGGAAAGGAGAGAAAGGGATAAAGGGGGAGAGAGGATTGGTTGGAGATGTCGGTGGTAAAGGTAATGCTGGGAAGATAGGTCCACAAGGCCCAGAAGGTCCACAAGGTCTACAAGGGATAAAAGGAGGAACAGGAAGGAAAGGAGAGAAAGGAGAAGCTATGACACTCAACTGGAAACAGTGTGTGTGGTATAGAGATGATGGTAAGGACAGCGGTCTGATTCAGGTTATTCCGACTCGGTTTGTGATTACAATTATCAATGTGTGACTTGTTTCTGCTTTCTTTTCAACAGAACTGTAATTTTAGGAAACATGACAGCAATTCAGCTCTACATGTTGGATATGCAGGAACTCTCAGGGTTTACTGCTCCAGTAGTGAGTGTTGTTCTCGATGGTATTTTACATTCAACGGTAACGAGTGCAGTGGACCTATGACTATTGAGGGAGCTGTGTATGGTAGTCCAGCTAATGATAATCCTCACCGTCACAGACAGATTGAGGGATACTGTGAGAACATTCCATCAGGCCAAGTCACAATTGGATTCAACATTGGAAAGTGTAAGGGATACTCGACGACTTATGATGGCTATACAGGACATCTTTCAGTATCTCGCATTATGATTGCAGAAGTTCCTCCATCACAAAAGTGACTGAATTAGAGAGGAATTAGAACTTGTGTTCAGTAGAGTTTGCAGTAGGTACAATACAAGGTTGCTGAAATAGGAGAATGGATGGTGTGCATGTTTGTCTCTCTTGCTGCATGTCAGTGTATGTATGTATGGTAATTGAAAGTGTAGCTGCAACTAACAATCAATATCGTCCGTCAGAGCTACCAAACAAACAGGTGCCCATAGAAACCATCAAAACTTGCTTTGGAAGTGTGCATGTGCATGCATGCATGCACGCGCATGCGTGTTGTTGTGGTGTGGAGTGGTGTGTGTGTGTGTGTGTGTGGTGTGTGTGTGTGTGTGTGTGTGTGTGTGTGTGTGTGTGTGTGTGTGTGTGTGTGTGTGTGTGTGTGTGTGTAAAACGGTTGAACCTACTCATTCTGACACTCAACCTTACTGTGTGTTGTATAAGTCTAATCAATGTTTCCGATTTCATCAAACTTTACAAAAGGCAGGGAAAAGATGAGAAGAAGACCGTATTACCTCACTTAAAAGTGAAGCTTAGCAGAGAATTTGACCCAAGACATCGTGCAGTGCAACTACAAGGCATGCCCACAAGGTAGCCTCAAAACTTCAGACATTCTCATCGTACCAGCTCCGAGCACAAACAGCTAGTCTACTACTATGGTGTGTGACTGCCGTATCAGACTTCTGGAAAGATGTGGGAAGACGATAGTAGAAGACCTCCACAGTATACAATCAATCAATCATCAAGTCTACATTTGAGTTATGTGTAGTAGTTCGTCTTGGATCAGAGCATCTATGCATGGGCAATGGACGTTGTAGTTCCCTTGCCCACAAGGGAAAGACCTCATACCTCAAGACATATGGGCAGTCCTAGCTACTCAACCTCATGCTACTGTAAATCAATATGTTGTTTGTAACCAAAAATTTTCGTAAACTGCCACAAACTCTGTTTCGTAAAAAATGTTCATAAACTTCCCTCATTCGTTTTGAACGTGTGTGGAAGTGACAACGAGGCTCAATCAACATCCGGGTATGTCTACACACGTACAAATGCTTCATTCTCTATATGTCTCTGATTTCTTGGCTTGCAAAAGTCAATTTGTTGACAGCTAGTGCATGCAGGATACTACCCTGAGTCAAGAAAGCCGTTTCTGCCCTCAACCCAAACAACAAAGACAATCAATCATTCAGGTAGAGCATTGCATGTACATCTGCATGGATATTTGGGTTACAAAATGTGCATGGATATTTAAATTGGACTACAAGAAGACAGCAAATTCAAGTAATCTGCCAACAATACATATTCACCATGTAATATTGTTCATACAACCAGCAAAGTCAAGAAACAGCAGTCAACAGCGCTATATATATATATATATATATATATATATATATATATATATATATATATATATATATATATATACAGTAAAAACCAACATGAGTATTGTATTAAGAACAAACAGTACAGTACGTCTGTAGTGATGAAAGGTATACCAGTTAAACCAGTTTTAGTACCGTCTGCATTAAATGATTAAAGCGATTACGTGAGGATTGGCATCCGTCACGATGCCGCTATCGTTCGCTCAGTAATACTCTGACCGAGTCCTTCACCGAATGGTATATAATGTTCTTGATCTAGAATTCAGAGTTCGGTCTCATCTCGGTGTACATACGATGTGTCGTAGAGTGTTACCTGTAATTTGTCTTCGTGATTAGTATGTGTGTCCGACAGTCGACGAAACTCGTGAGTCAACATGAGACAATGAGCTAAATGCTACAACAAACTTGCATTGAATGTGGTTTTTATTCAATTAACAAAGGAGTACTATGGTGTGTATCCTTACTTCTGGTGATACAAAAATCTTCTGCTATTTTTATGCAACTATGTAGATTTCTGATCTAAAAAATTAATTAATTAATTAGTATTGAGTCAATCATCCACTACACATATTGTCAAACAATCACATGCAGACAGTGTGACAAAATACAAGCATGAAATATTATAAGGTTCAAAAGATACAACAAATATGACGACCAACTCTGGTGACCCTTCCTGATCTCAATTGTTACAACAAGAAACTAAAATTATATCGCTTTCCTGTTAAAACCATTTCCAAATGGCAAATGTTTCTTTCTATGTCAACAGCATTAAGATTAGTGATGATCCACCCACCCTCCCCTCTAATTGAGACATAATCTGAAATGCTGCACTCACACTGATTGAAAGGGTACATGCTTATGCAAACTACTGTAAACTGTCATGGCAAAAAAGGTTCCATTGACTTTAGTACTCTGCATATCAATGACCTTCTGTCAATAAATGCACACTGTAGGTGTAAATGTGATGTCTAGGTAGGTAAAACATGTGCTTAATAGAAGACAACAGACTGTCATTATCACCCAGGCATGCAGACCAATCAGAAGTATTTCAAAGAACCTCTAAATACTAGTACATACCTAATAGTAACATTTTGGCATCAAAACATCTTCAATGCAATGACACCAACAAAACACTCCAAAAGAACATTGATTTGGAGATCATCCCCTACTATAGATAATGCGCAATTCATACCTGAAGTTTCATGTTCAAACTAGGGTGGAGGACAACCAATGGCCCATAAACGTCTAATGAGTCTGAACACTATTTCAAGCTCAGAGAGTAGGAAGACGTGTCATCAAACAGCAATAAGAAGACACAACACAAATAGAAACACGCACAAAATGGACAAAAAATGGACAAATGTTAAGCCCTCCACATCTTTCGACGTCGACCTTGAGGTCAGTCGTGGAGATAGCTCCCCTTGCCTCTAGAGACAGAGCCTCCATGCGCTAAGTGGAGTCTTGGGGCCAGCGCTACAATCCACCTGCAGCTTGGCCAGAGTCATCTAGGGGCACTGACAATGGCGCAGCTCTGGGACTGGACACCAAGGTCCACACGTACCCGTCTGCTGCATGATGTTGCTGCCAAGCCAGCGGTCTTGTCCACCCCAGTCAATGACCAGGTACTCATTTATACTCCTGAGTCGAGAGAAGCAAGTGTGGGTGAGTTTCTTGCTCAAGGAAACTGCGACAGTGTCGCCTCCACGATGATCGAACCTTCAACCTTCATCACGGAATACAAGATCCCGAATGTAATCACCAACTCTCTACCATCTGCTCCACCGTGCCCCACAGAAACACACCACACACACACACACACACACACACACACACACACACACACACACACACACACACACACACACAACGATTGCCATTCAGTTGTTAAATAACCCCAAAAATAAAGAAGAATGTTTTGGTGCTCATTTTAGTCAAGTCAACCTGTCTGTTGGTCAGTCTGCATGCATCGCTCTCAGTCAGTCTTGTCCGTCTATCTGTTTGTTCATCTATCTAAATACAATTGCTTCAATCTGTCTGCATATCTGTCTGTCAAACACATGTGATTCTCAGTCCCAACAAGCATGTGCACTACCAGACAACCAACACGTATACCTTATATTAATTAATTAAGTACAAGATGCCACAAAATCAATCATGGCATATTGTTCAACAAGAGTACAATATACATTCCCGTGTTAAACACTTTTGCCATGAAATTCTCAGTTTTATGTTATTGTTCTTCATTAATATCAAAGCAATATGTTAGAAATAATAATAAATTTTATTGATTAAAATAGCAGATGTAGACTACTGTAGATTATCTTATAAAGGTGTTATTTAGTTTCCAGTAGCCGTATATTCTTACTGTCGTACAAGGTTGTGTTGATCACGTGACCTCTTCTGGCAGAGTGGATGTGCGAGATTGTAAAGAGTCGGATGCTAGTACCGTCGTGAAGACTCTCATTGTTGTGCCCACATCCAAAATCTCCAACGCCACAAGACAACAAGCAACAACTACAGATGGGACAAGACACTCGTCCTGTATAAAGTTTATTGCGCACGCGCAACTTCCAAGCACTTCCGTGAAGATGTCGAGCCGTTCTAATGTCTCTTACTGATTTGGTGGGGAGATCTAGCTTACTGTTTGATCATTTATGAAATGATGTTTCTTTATCTATTGTTTGAGTGTAATGTTGCTTGCAATGAGTTAATAATATTTGCACACTTTATCATATTGCCAGTGGTGGGTGACAATGTGAGAGATCAATGCAATAGAGTGTTGTCACAAAAGTGATGTCTCATCTATGACAATGACAACATGCTCGAGCATCACAGAAGTGGAAAAGAGGAGGAGATGGATATGAAAACTTATTGAGACAATCTTTTGTAGATGGATTTTGGAAACATCAGATTAGGTGGAAATGTTCTGTTTCAGACTAGACTGTACCCAGCCCGGATGTGAGGGTGTGTGAGGAGGAGTATATAAGAGCAAGCTCACCAGCTCACTTCATCAGTATCGAGGATATCGGTCATCATCATGTTTTCATTTTCTGTGACAGTTCTGGTGCTCATTCAAGTCATTGCTACTTCTGGTGGTCAAAGTGTGTCGGATGAGAAAAGTCAGCAGGTTAGGATGGTTTATCAAGTATTAATTAAAATATATTATTATGATTTTTTGTGTTTACTGAGTAGACGTGTGTGTCTGCTGGTGTTCCTGGAGTACCTGGATCACCTGGAGTAAATGGATCACCCGGACGAGATGGAATGAAAGGAGGAAAGGGGATGAACGGAGAGAAAGGATTATTGGGAGATGATGGTCGACAAGGAATAAAAGGAGAAGAAGGAAGGAAAGGAGAGAAAGGGATAAAGGGGGAGAGAGGATTAGTTGGAGATGTCGGTGGTAAAGGTAATGCTGGGAAGATTGGTCCACAAGGCCCAGAAGGTCCACAAGGTCTACAAGGGATAAAAGGAGAAACAGGAAGGAAAGGAGAGAAAGGAGAAGCTGTGACACTCAACTGGAAACAGTGTGTGTGGTATAGAGATGATGATAAGGACAGCGGTCTGATTCAGGTTATTCCAACTCGATTTGTGATTACAATTATCAACGTGTGACTTGTTTCTGCTTTCTTGTCAACAGAACTGTAATTTTAGGAAACATGACAGCAATTCAGCTCTACATGTTGGATATGCAGGAACTCTCAGAGTTTACTGCTCCAGTGGTGCTTGCTGTTCTCGATGGTATTTTACATTCAACGGTAACGAGTGCAGTGGACCTATGACTATTGAGGGAGTTGTGTTTGGTAGTCCAGCTAATGATAATCCTCACCGTCACAGACAGATTGAGGGATACTGTGAGAACATTCCAGCAGGCCAAGTCACAATTGGATTCAACATTGGAAAGTGTAAGGGATACTCGACGACTTATGATGGCTGGACAGGAAATCTATCGGTATCTCGCATTATGATTGCAGAAGTTCCTCCATCACAAAAGTGACTGAATTAGAGAGGAATTAGAACTTGTGTTCAGTAGAGTTTGCAGTACATACAATACAAGGTTGCTGAAATAGGAGAATGGATGGTGTGCATGTTTGTCTCTCTTGCTGCATGTCAGTGTATGTATGTATGGTAATTCAAAGTGTAGCTGCAACTAACAATCAATGTCGTCCGTCAGAGCTACCAAACAAACAGTTGCCCATAGAAACCATCAAAACTTGCTTTGGAAGTGTGCATGTGCATGTGTGCAAGCGCATGCGTGTTGTCGTGGTGTGGAGTGGTGCGTGCGTGTGTGTGTGTGTGTGTGTGTGTGTGTGTGTGTGTGTGTGTGTGTGTGTGTGTGTCTGTGCGTGCGTGCGTGCGTACGTGTGTGTGTGTGTGTGTGTGTGTGTGTGTGTGTGTGTGTGTGTGTGTGTGTGTGTGTGTGTGTGTGTGTGTGTAAAACAGTTGAACCTACTCATTCTGACACTCAACCTTACTGTGTGTTGTATAAGTCTAATCCATGTTTCCGATTTCATCAAACTTTACAAAAGGCAGGGAAAAGATGAGAAGAAGACCGTATTACCTCACTTAAAAGTGAAGCTTAGCAGAGAATTTGACCCAAGACATCGTGCAGTGCAACTACAAGGCATGCCCACAAGGTAGCCTCAAAACTTCAGACATTCTCATCATGCCAGCTCCGAGCACAAACAGTTAGTTTACTACTGTGGTGTGTGACTGCCGTATCAGACTTCTGGAAAGATGTAGGAAGACGTTATATAGTAGAAGACCTCCACAGCATATATATACAATCAATCAATCATCAAGTCTGCATTTGAGTTATGTGTAATAGTTCGTCTTGGATCCGAGCATCTATGCATGGGCAATGGACGTTGTAGTTCCTTCGCCCACAAGGGAAAGACCTCATACCTCAAGACATATGGCCAGTCCTAGCTACTCAACCTCATGCTACTGTAAATCAATATGTTGTTTGTAACCACAAAATTTTTGTAAACTGCCACAAACTCTGTTTCGTAAAAAATGTTCATAAACTTCCCTCATTCGTTTTGAACGTGTGTGGAAGTTACAACAAGGCTCAATCAACATCCGGGTATGTCTACACACGTACACCTACTTCATTCTCAATATGTCTCTGATTCCTTGGCTTGCAAAAGTCAATTTGTTGACAGCTAGTGCATGCAGGATACTACCCTGAGCTGAGAGAGCCGTTTCTGCCCTCAACCCAAACAACAAAGACAATCTATCATTCAGGTAGAGCATTGCATGTATATCTGCATGGATATTTGGGTTACAAATATGCATGGATATTTGGACTACAAGAAGACAGCAAATTCAAGTAATCTACCAACAATATGTATTCACCATGTAATATCGTACATACAACCGGCAAAGTCGAGAAACAGCAGTCAACAGCGCTATATACATACAGTACAAACGGACATGAGTATTGTATTAAGAATAAACAGTACAGTACGTCTGTAGTGATGGAAGGTATACCAGTTAAACAAGTTTTAGAACCGTCTGCATTAAAGGATTAAAGCGATTACGTGAGGATCGGTATCCGTCGCGATGCCGCTATCATTTGCTCAGTAATACTCCAACCGAGTCCTTCACCGAATGGTATATAATGTTCTTGACCTAGAATTCAGAGTTCGGTCTCATCTCGATGTACATGCAATGTGTCGTAGAGCGTTACCTGTAATTTGTCTTCGTGATTAGTATGTGTGTCCGACAGTTGGCAAAACTCGTGCGTCAACATGAGACAATGAGCTAAATGCTAGACAAACGTGAGTTGAATGACGTTTTTTAATTAACAGAGGAGAACTATGGTGTGTATCCTTACTTCTGGTGATACAAAATCTTCTGCTATTTTTATGCAACTATGTAGATTTCTGACCTAAAAAAATTAATTAGTTAATAAGTATTGGGTCACTCATCCAACACACATATTGTCAACGAAATTTGCATGTCAACAGCAGCAAACGCAACCAGGGAAACGTTGACAGGCTTCGTCATGATTGACGTCGAACGTAGTGTTGTGCACTCGTGTCACAATGGAGACTGGATGCAAACGTACAGTCAGCATAGTGAATGGATGCAAAAGTACTCGATGCTGTTTGTAACGCACAAAACACATGAGATCTCATTACCCAAACAAAGCTTGTTTTGATGACGTTGGCACCAAGCCCTTCCAGATATCGCTCACTAAGTAGGGACTGTGTGCGATCGCTTTGGCCGAACAGCATCGAATACTGTACATTGGCATCCAGTCGCATCCAGCCTCATTGTGACACGAGCGCACAACACTATGTCAGACGTTGATCATGACGAAGTCTGTCGACAACGTTTCCCTGGTCGCTTTTGCTGCTGTTGGCATGCAGACTTCACAAACAGCAACAACTCTAGCTTTTCGAGTTGTCCACACAAGCAAGAGAAGATAACTGAGATAGGATTACAGAGGTGCATACCAATCTGGTCTTTAGTAAAGCATTTAAGAAACCAAATCCGGTATTTAGATAACCGATTTTCGGTAAAGCGGCAACACAGCGACTTCAAAGGCTGTTCACCAAAACCCTTTTCTCACCCAGAAGTATGACGCGGCGGGGAACAGTCTGGCTACATGAGACTAAAGTATGCTCGCTGCTCATGACTACAAAAATTTTAATTTCGTACGTACACCGTGTTACACTCTCAAGTGAGATAAACATAAATCGACTTTTACCACTTTTGCTGACAGATCGTTCCTTAGTCGTTCGTGAGTCAGTTTGTCGCACTCTTCGATCACTGCTGCAGCAGCATTGATCTCTGCAGAAAACATTCATACAGCAGAAACACACACCCAAATTGGTTAATCGCATGCACCTTCTTGACAGGATCCAAACTCGTCGACTGATGACTGAACACAAGACAAGATAATGTAGACGACATACATAAAATCAGGTCAACTAGAATACGTGTTGCGTATCTCACTCAAACGTGGAATGCTGAAGTACATCTAAAGAAACGAGAGAGTGTTAGAAAATGTGTCATTACAATAGGCGAAAACGTTGCGGCATTCTGTAGCAACCGTACATTTCGTGATTAGACAAATAGGCCAATTGACTCCCACACTTCGAATCATTATCTTAGATCGTAGACATTGTTTATCAAGGACAAGGAGTCTTGCTAAGTTAGTATGTACACAGGAAATCCAAATTGGTAAAACGATGACTGCCTTTCGACTGTGGATATACATTACATGTAAGCTACTTGTGCTGCTACACCGATTGTAAACCTCATGGTAACCAGTTTCGAATTTTATGGCAAACGTAGTCATCACCTTGGCAACATCACAAATTTTCAGTCACCAAGGAGTTTAGGACTGTTACACGTCACCCATAACTTGAGTGACTCTAGTCCTCAGGATAACAACCTCACTGGAATTGGTCATCACATGAAGTCAGTTCGTCGTCAAATGACCTCATGTCTTGACGAACACTTTTTCTAACACTGGATAACGTGTTATACCTTGTCCACTAAACCTAATATAATCTACGTGATGCCACATTTTACTTTTTCACTCACAAATTTGCACATTTTCACTCACAAATCGCATGACAGCCACATTTAAGCTACAGTGTGAATACATGCGACCTCATTACACTGTGAGCTTTGTCACAACCCTAAATGTATTAGCACAATACAATAATACGTTTGTTCGTCTGTCACGCTATGAAACATCCACAATGACCACGGTTTACGTCCAATGCCTATGGAAATCACTAACGTATCCGTCCAAATACAAGCCCCACCAAAATTCAAGCCCAGAAGCTTTAATTCAACCATTTCACAACTTATATATAGTCTGGGTGTTGATCTTAATAAAAGACACAGACTGAATAAAAGACCCACCCTATCTTCAGCTGCATGCGTAGAGGCGGGATGTGTTTCAATCTGCAGCTAAGGCACCTATTCAACCACTCAGTTGAAACTATGATACATTCTTTCAAGTGTGTGAGAATCACTACCAATGTTGAAGATGTGGAGGATGCTCTAACAGCCTGCATGAAGGATGAAAGCAATGGTAAGCAGATCAAACATCATCTCTACCTCAGCACTGACCAATCACAATCAGTGAGCTGAGGCCGGCGGATGCCACAGAACAGAAGGAAGAAGATGTAGCACTCTTGGAAGAATCAGACTTTGAAGGCTACACTGTAGACGACTCGCTACAATTTTTATGTAGCTGGACGATCACGTAAACAGATACCAGTAGTATATTGCAAGTCTACCATGCAGTCATATCTTCTTACAATAAAGGCCCCATATAAATACAAGCCCCAGGTCTTTAATTATTACACAAACAAGCTTTTTGCATTCAACCATTTAATTCAAGCCCTGGGGCTTGTATTTAGATGGATAGTTTAGTGTCAATGCTGCTGTACCAAACAAATATAAACATAAACGTCACAAACTGCGAATCGACTCGAACCTTCAGCTTGAGTAACAGAGTAACATGGAATCGCCTTGATCGTCGACCATTCGAGCTGTAAAGAACACACGTCACTCTGGATGAGAACGTAGTGTTGTATACGACTGTTTACCAGAAAGATCTTCGAAGCCGTTTCAAAACTGGTCGATTGGCAAGTCTTCGATGATATATCTGCTTCTGCAGTTGACCATGTCGCAGTGATCCTTGCCTGAAATCATAGCAACAGTTTAGACCTAAATCAACTGTAGGTATACAAACTAATGTATGTAAGCAATAACAAGTACATCTGATGGCAAGATATCAAGCTGCTTAAGGGTTTGCTCATTGCATCATTTTAAAGTTCAAGAGCAATAAAAAATCTGTCCATCCATCCGTCCATTTGTCTGTCTGTCTGTCTGTATTTGCCATTTCAGCTACTCAATCCAGTCTGTCTATCTGTCTGTCTAGTTTATCTGTTGGCCTCTTGTCCTTCAGCAGGCATTCAACCGTCCACATTCTAAGTACACTCACACATTCCTCTCTTATATATACTCACAGGCTTTGCCCAACTACGTATACACATGAGATCCCATACCTTTGTAGGATTAGGGAGGCTTGAGTGTAGTAGGTGCTGAATCAGTGACAACTAACAGTTGCTCTGACTAGGCAACAGAGCAGCACAATACTTCAAAACAAGTGTCACTTGGCGAATACTACGACATTCCTTTAAGGTTTGTCTTGCACATCCTGAATGTGCAAGTTTCTAGTGGAAACAGTCACTTTCCTGAACTGCTTTAGTGTCTAGAGGTATTTAAGTTAAACTAGTTTAAGGTGCAGCTAGTAGAAACAGGGTCATAGTGTATATGCCACAATCACATTATGCTCGTTGCTTGTGAATAAAGAAATTTGTAATCAAATTTGGTACATACACATTGTGTGACACTCTCTAGCAAGGAAAAGGAGAACTCACTTACAACTTTTGCTGACAGATCGTTACGTAGTCGCTCGTGAGTCAGTTCATCATGCACACACTTCAATCGCTGCAGCAGCTGCATTGATCTCTGCAGAAAAAATTCATAAAACAGAAACACACTGGAGAATTGGTTGATGGCACGCACCTTCTTGACAGCAGCCGGACTCGTCGACCGATAACTGTACAAGACAAAGTAAATTATGTTAGGTAGAGACGACGTTCAGACGACATCACGTGATTTGCTCTCCCTTCTATGGTTGTGGGAAGTTGGCACGTGGTAATGTTGGATGTTAGCTCCGTTGTGGAGACTCTCATTGTTGTGCCCACATCCTAAATTTCCAAAGCCACACGACAACAAGCAACAACTACAGATTGGACGTCTCCAACAAGACCGTTGGTCTACAAATTTTACTGCGCATGCGCAACGTCTTTGTGTGTTTTAGTGAAGATGTCGATCCGTTCTAACGTCTTCGACTCTGCTCATCTTTTGGCATCTTCCAGAGAGTCAGAAGAGGTAAATGCTCTTTTGTTTTTCTGTTCTTGTTACTTGTAGTGGAGATGCTAAAACGACGTGTTACACTGTGGTTATGATGATGGGACTGTCAGCTGACAGACTGCATGAGTTGCCCCAATGGGCTGTCTATACTGTCACATAGTGATCGAATTACGTACAGTATCAGTTAATTATTTCATTTGCTCGTTTGATTTTGATAATAAGAGGTCACAGAAGTCTAAAATGGTACTTGCAATGAGTTAATAATATTTGCACACTTTATCATATTGCCAGTGGTGGGTGACAATGTGAGAGATCAATGCAATAGAGTGTTGTCACAAAAGTGATGTCTCATCTATGACAATGACAACATGCTCGAGCATCACAGAAGTGGAAAAGAGGAGGAGATGGATATGAAAACTTATTGAGACAATCTTTTGTAGATGGATTTTGGAAACATCAGATTAGGTGGAAATGTTCTGTTTCAGACTAGACTGTACCCACCCGGAAGTGAGGGTGTGTGAGGAGGAGTATATAAGAGCAAACTCACCAGCTCACTTCATCAGTATCGAGGATATCGGTCATCATCATGTTTTCATTTTCTGTGACAGTTCTGGTGCTCATTCAAGTCATTGCTACTTCTGGTGGTCAAAGTGTGTCGGATGAGAGAAATCAGCAGGTTAGGATGGTTTATCAAGTATTAATTAAAATATATTATTATGATTTTTTGTTTACTGAGTAGACGTGTGTGTCTGCTGGTGTTCCTGGAGTACCTGGATCACCTGGAGTAAATGGATCACCCGGACGAGATGGAATGAAAGGAGAAAAAGGAATGAATGGAGAGAAAGGATTAGTGGGAGATGATGGTCGACAAGGAATAAAAGGAGAAGAAGGAAGGAAAGGAGAGAAAGGGATAAAGGGGGAGAGAGGATTAGTTGGAGATGTCGGCAGTAAAGGTAATGCTGGGAAGATAGGCCCACAAGGCCCACAAGGTCCAGAAGGTCTACAAGGGATAAAAGGGGGAACAGGAAGGAAAGGAGAGAAAGGAGAAGCTGTGACACTCAACTGGAAACAGTGTGTGTGGAAAAGAGATGATAGTAAGGACAGCGGTCTGATTCAGGTTATTCCAACTCGATTTGTGATTACAATTATCAACGTGTAACTTGTTTCTGCTTTCTTTTCAACAGAACTGTAATTTTAGGAAACATGACAGCAATTCAGCTCTACATGTTGCATATGCAGGAACTCTCAGGGTTCTATGCTCCAGTGGTCGATGCTGTTCTCGATGGCATTTTACATTCAACGGTAACGAGTGCAGTGGACCTATGACTATTGAGGGAGTTGTAGATGGTACTCCAGCTAATGATGATCCTCACCGTCACAGACAGATTGAGGGATACTGTGAGAACATTCCAGCAGGTCAAGTCACAATTGGATTCAACATTGGAAAGTGTAAGGGATACTCGACAACTTATGATGGCTGGACAGGACATCTTTCAGTATCTCGCATTATGATTGCAGAAGTTCCTCCATCACAAAAGTGACTGAATGAGAGAGGAATTAGAACTTGTGTTCAGTAGAGTTTGCAGTAGGTACAATACAAGGTTGCTGAAATAGGAGAATGGATGGTGTGCATGTTTGTCTCTCTTGCTGCATGTCAGTGTATGTATGTATGGTTAATTCAAAGTGTAGCTGCAACTAACAATCAATATTGACCGTCAGAGCTACTAAACAAACAGTTGCCCATAGAAACCATCAAAACTTGCTTTGGAAGTGTGCATGTCCATGTGTGCGCGCGCATGCGTGTTTGCGTGGTGTGGAGTGGTGTGTGTGTGTGTGTGTGTGTGTGTGTGTGTGTGTGTGTGTGTGTGTGTGTGTGTGTGTGTGTGTGTGTGTGGTGTGTGTGTGTGTGTGTGTGTGTGTGCGCGCACGCGCGTGCGTGTGTGTGTGTGTGTGTGTGTAAATGGTTGAACCTACTCATTCTCACACTCAACCTTACTGTGTGTTTTATAACTCTAATCCATGTTTCCGATTTCATCAAACTTTATAAAAGGCAGGGAAAAGATGGAAAGAGAAAGAAGACCGTATTACCTCACATAAAAGTCAAGCTTAGCAGAGAGTTCGACCCATGACATCCTGCAGTGCAACTACAAAGGCATGCCCACAAGGTAGCCTCAAAACTTCAGACATTCTCATCGTGCCAGCTCCGAGCACAAACAGCTAGTCTACTACTATGGTGTGTGACTGCCGTATCAGACTTCTGGAAAGATGTAGAAAGACGATAGTAGAAGACCTCCACAGTACATACAATCAATCAATCATCAAGTCTACATTTGAGTTATGTGTAGTAGTTCGTCTTGGATCAGAGCATCTATGCAGGGGCAATGGACGTTGCAGTTCCCTCGCCCACAAGCGCAAGACCTCATACCTCAAGACATATGGGCAGTCCTAGCTACTCAACCTCATGCTACTGTAAATCAATATGTTGCTTGTAACTACAAATTTTCGTAAACTGCCACAAACTCTATTTTGTAAAAAAAATGTTCATAAACTTCCTCATTCCTTTTGAACGTGCGTGGAAGTGACGAGGCTCAATCAACATCCGGGTAGGTCTACACATGTACCCTACTTCATTCTCAATATATCTCTGATTTTTTGGCTTGCAAAACCCAATTTGTTGACAGTTAGTGCATGCAGGATACTACCCTGAGCAGAGATAGCCGTTTCTGCCCTCAACCCAAACAACGAAGACAATCATTTAGAGAGTGTTGCATGTGCATCTGCATGGATATTTGGACTACAAGAAGACAGCAAATTCAAGTAATCTGCCAACAATATGTATTCACCATGTAATATCGAACATACAACCGGTAAAGTCGAGAAACAGCAGTCAACAGCGCTATATATACAGTACAAACCGACATGAGTATTGTATTAAGAACTAACAGTACAGTACGTCTGTAGTGATGAAAGGTATACCAGTTAAACCAGTTTTAGTACCGTCTGCATTAAAGCATTAAAGCGATTACGTGAGAATCGGCATCCGTCGCCATGCCGCTATCGTTCGCTCAGTGATACTCCAACCGAGTCCTTCACCGAATGGTATATAAGGTTCTTGATCTACAATTCAGAGTTCAGTCTCGTCTGTCTCGGTGTACATGCGATGTGTCGTAGAGTGTTACCTGTAATTTGTCTTCGTGATTAGTATGTGCATGTGTCCGACAGTCGGCGAAACTCATGAGTCAACATGAGACAATGAGCTAAATGCTAGACAAACATGCATTGAATGAGGTTTTCTAATTAACAGAGGAGTACTATGGTGTGTATCCTTACTTCTGGTGATACAAAATCTTCTGCTATTTGATGCAACTATGTAGATTTCTGACCTAAAAATTAATTCATTAATTATTAATATTGGGTCAGTCATCCAACACACATATTGTCAAAGAATCACATGCAGACAGTGTGACAAAATACAAGCATGAAATACGGTTCAATAGATACAAGAAATATAAACGACCAACTCTGGTGACCCTTCCTGATCTCAATTGTTACAACAAGAAACTAAAATTACATCGTTTTCCTGTTAAAACTATTTCCAAATGGCAAATGTTTCTTTCTATGCCAACAGCATTAAAATTAGTGATAACCCACCCATCATCCTCTCTAATTGGGACATAATCTGAAATGCTGCCCCCACACACTGATTGAAAGGAAGCATGTTTATGGAAACTACTGTAAACTGTCATGGCAAAAAAGGTTCCATTGACTTACTCTGCATATCAACCACCTTCTATCAATAAATGCACACTGTAGGTGTAAATCTGATGTCAAGGTAGGTAAAACATGTGCTAATAGAAGACAACAGAGTGTCATTGTCACCCAGTGGAGCAGAAGCCAATCAGAATTAAGTATGTCAAAGCATCTCTAAATCCTGGTAGTAACATTCTGGCATCAAACATCTTCAATGCAAAGACACCAACCAACCACAAACATTGATTTGGAGATCATCCCCTACTGTAGATGATGTGCAATTCATAGTTGAAGTTCCATGTTCAAACTAGGGTGTGGAAGACTACCAATGGCTCATAAACGTCTAATGAGTCTGAACATTCTTTCAAGCTCAGAGAGTAGGAAGGCATGTCATCGAAAAGCAGTAAGAAGACACAACACAAATAGAAACACACACACACACACACACACACACACACACACACACACACACACACACACACACCACAACGATTGCCATTCAGTTGTTAAGTAACCCCATAAATAAAGAAGAATATTTCGGTGCTCATTTTAGTCAAGTCAATCTGTCTGTCTGTTGGTCAGTCGGCGTGCATCTCTCTCAGTCAGTCTTGTCTGTCTGTCTATCTGTTTGTTCAATCTACATGTATATCTAAATAAAATTGCTTCAATCTGTCTGCATATCTGTCTGTCAAACACATGTGATTCTCAGTCCCAACAAGCATGTGCACTACCATAAAACCAACACGTATACCTTCTATTAATTAATTAAGCACAAGATACCACAAAATCAATCATAGCATATTGTTCAACAAGAGTGCAATTTACATTCCCGTCTTAAACACTTTTGCCATGAAATTCTCAGTTTTATGTTATTGTTCTTCATTAATATCAAAGCAATATGTTAAATAATAATGAATTTTATTGATTAAAATAGCAGATGTAGACTACTGTAGATTATTGGCGAGCGAAGCGAGCCTCTCTCTTGTCGTGTCAATTGAGCTCGAGATATATTTTATTTATATATTTATATATATACGTACGTCAGCACTTGTCATATAGATTTACGGCAAAACAGAAAGACAAATCGACAAAACGACGATGCCAGATGAATGCAATTTTGACTCCGTAACATATGCGCTAAAAATTGAAGCAAGGGATCCCTTTTGAAGGGTCGACTCAATTGTAATTTGTTGGCGAGAAGAGTCAAACGACTCTCGATTTTGCTCCCTTACGCGACTAAAGAGCAAAGGAGACCGATTCGTGACAAGCGGAATGAAAAGGAAAAGCTAAAAGAAGAGAAAAGTCTGTTTTTTGAGTTTACGCGCGTTCCTTTGATAGAAATTATTGCTACGCAACCATTGTCACGTGACTACGTGACCATTGTTACGCGACTATCTTAGTAAACGAGTGAGACGATTGAAGCGTGAACGAAAAATTGAAGACGATTATAGTATTTTGCGTTCAATTATCCGATTCAGGCAATCAATTATCCGATTTGGGCGTTCAGTTATCCGATTCGGGCATTCAATTATCCGACTCAGGTATTCAATTATCCGATGTTCTGTCTTAGAAGTACTAAATTTATAGAAATAATTGTTTCAGACTGATACGTAAAGTCAAAACGGCGCACATTTCTTCCATGACGTCTTTTTATGATGCTCACTCACGTTTCAGCTGACCAATAAATGATTGATTCAAGAAAGGTGAGAAGGCGAAGTAGTGAAATTCGAGCTCTTGATTAGCTAAAAACCTGCTAAGACGCATGATGGACTGTTGCATGGTATCACGCAGGACGCGCGGTTTACAAAATATGCGAATTACACCACGATTGACGGGATCAAGGCGTTGTTGTAGGCTTCCTAGATATGTAGATTTAGTTCACTCACAACAGCTTAGTTAGACATCCGCTGAAACGTGGGACACCAAGATTAGTGCAAAAGAAATTATCGTACAACACTTACTAAATATTTACACTAAAGTCAAGATTAATTACAAAATTATTGCGACTAGACAGCTGATGAATGATGATGTCTAAGCAGCTGCCCAACCGCAGACTGTGTAAGTTATTCAGTTTTCCATGATATTGCACAACAGCCCCTGGCAACGGGTAAATGAACGCCCAATTCGGATAATTGACCAACGGATTCGTATAACTGAACGCAACATACTTTAAAAGAGCAAGTAAAAGTCTACAAATTATTGCGTCTATACAGCTGATGAATGATGATATTTGAGCAGCTGCCCAACCGCAGACTATGTAAGTTATTCAGTTTTCCATGATATTGCACAACAGCGGTAAGCAACGGATAATTGAACGCCTGAATAGGATAACTGAACACCGGATTCGGATAATTGAACCCAAAATACTATAGAAGAGCAACTGAAAGTCTGTTTCCTGAGTCAACGCGTTTGTTTGACAGAAACTATTGCTACGTAACGCAACCATTGTTACGCGAATAGGTAAAGATGGAACACCATCGCTCGCCAAACACAATGCTAACCGAGCATTTACTAGTCTTATAAAGGTGTTATTTAGTTTCCAGTAGCCGTATATTCTTACTGTCGTACGGTTGTGTTGATCACGTGACCTCTTCTGCTCGCTACAGAGTGGCTGTGCGAGATGGTAAAGAGTCGAATGTTAGTACCGTCGTAAATACTCCAACGCCACAAGACAACATGCGACAACTACAGATGGGACAAGACACTCGTAGTGTATAAACTTTATTGCGCACGCGCAACTTCCAAGCACTTCCGTTCTAATGTCTCTTACTGATTTGGTGGGGAGATCTAACTTACTGTTTGATCATTTATGAAATGATGTTTCTTTATCTATTGTTTGGGTGTAATGTTGCTTGCAATGAGCTAATAATATTTGCACACTTTATCATATTGCCAGTGGTGGGTGACAATGTGAGAGATCAATGCAATAGAGTGTTGTCACAAAAGTGATGTCTCATCTATGACGATGACAACATGCTCGAGCATCACAGAAGTTGAAAAGAGGAGGAGATGGATATGAAAACTTATTGAGACAATCTCTTGTAGATGGATTTTGGAAACATCAGATTAGGTGGAAATGTTCTGTTTCAGACTAGACTGTACCCAGCCCGGATGTGAGGGTGTGTGAGGAGGAGTATATAAGAGCAAGCTCACCAGCTCACTTCATCAGTATCGAGGATATCGGTCATCATCATGTTTTCATTTTCTGTGACAGTTCTGGTGCTCATTCAAGTCATTGCTACTTCTGGTGGTCAAAGTGTGTCGGATGAGAGAAATCAGCAGGTTAGGATGGTTTATCAAGTATTAATTAAAATATATTATTATGATTTTTTGTGTTTACCGAGTAGACGTGTGTGTCTGCTGGTGTTCCTGGAGTACCTGGATCACCTGGAGTAAATGGATCACCCGGACGAGATGGAATGAAAGGAGAGAAAGGGATGAATGGAAAGAAAGGATTAGTGGGAGATGATGGTCGACAAGGAATAAAAGGAGAAGAAGGAAGGAAAGGAGAGAAAGGGATAAAGGGGGAGAGAGGATTAGTTGGAGATGTCGGTGGTAAAGGTAATGCTGGAAAGATAGGCCCACAAGGTCCACAAGGCCCACAAGGTCCACAAGGTCTACAAGGGATAAAAGGAGAAACAGGAAGGAAAGGAGAGAAAGGAGAAGCTGTGACACTCAACTGGAAACAGTGTGTGTGGTATAAAGAGGATGGCAAGGACAGCGGTCTGATTCAGGTTATTCCAACTCGATTTGCGATTATAATTATCAACGTGTGACTTGTTTCTGCATTCTTTTCAACAGAACTGTAATTTTAGGAAACATGACAGCAATTCAGCTCTACATGTTGCATATGCAGGAACTCTCAGGGTTCGATGTTACAGTGGTGAGTGCTGTTCTCGATGGTATTTTACATTCAACGGTAACGAGTGCAGTGGACCTATGACTATTGAGGGAATTGTGTATGGTAATCCAACTAATGATAATCCTCACCGTCACAGACAGATTGAGGGATACTGTGAGAACATTCCAGCAGGTCAAGTCACAATTGGATTCAACATTGGAAACTGTAACAAATGGAAATCGACAATATATGATGGCAAAACAGGATGGCTATCAGAATCTCGCATTATGATTGCAGAAGTTCCTCCATCACAAAAGTGACTGAATTAGAGAGAAATTAGAACTTGTGTTCAGTAGAGTTTGCAGTACGTACAATACAAGGTTACTGAAGTATGAGACTGGATGGTGCGCGTGCATGTCTCTCTTTGCCGTATGTGAGTGTATGTATGATTAATTCTACATGTAGCTGCAACTAACTATCAATATCGTCCATCAAAGCTTCAGAAAAAGCGATTCTAGAGACCGTCCAAGCTTGCTTACGATGTGTGTGTGTGTGTGTGTGTGTGTGTGTGTGTGTGTGTGTGTGTGTGTGTGTGTGTGTGTGTGTGTGTGTGTGTGTGTGTATGTCTACAACTGTTGAACCTACTCAATCTGACACTTAACCCTACTGAGTGTTTCATAGTCCAGTGATTGCCCCAGGATATTTTTCCAGCCGACTAACGATGGCTGACATGATAACTGCTAAACATATAACCATGCAAACATAACTTTTATCAAAAATTTGGTCGAGATTGGTAACTGGCGCAGAATCAGCCGGTCTCTGGGGCAATCACTGTAAGTCTAATCCTTGTTTCTAAACTTTACAAAGGAGAAGACAAGTAGAAAAGACAGAGCAAAGAGAAAGAATGTTGTATGCCTCACATAGAAGTGAGGCTTACCAGAGAGTTGACCCAAGACATCCTGCATTGCAACTATAAGGGCATGCCAACGAGGTAGCCTCAAAACTCCAGACATTCTCACCATGCCAGCTCCGAGCATCAGTGTGACTGCTGTATCAGACTCCTGGAAAGATGTAGGAAGACTACAGTAGAAGACCTCCACAGTAAGTCAGAGTTCTAGCCAGAAAATTATGACCGGTAACCTATAGTCAATACTGACCACACCTACTGCAGCCGATCATCTAATAACAACAATACATTTTAATTTGTACCATTTCCTGTTGATTAATGTATATTTCCAGACCGAAACAATCATAGCCCTCCATGGTAATAAGCCTAGAATGAGTAAATGAGATCATACACCCGCCACACTTTGGAGGGGAGCTGAAAAAATTAGCGATAAGGCGTCTGTGTATCAAAGTTTCCTGTGACCACTAATGATCTTTACACTGTTACTTCATATAAATTTTTAAAAGGAGTTAAACATTAGGTCATTGTCAGCAGTCTCTGTACTCTCGATGTTTACACTGATGTATACCTGAATACAATTAACGATAAAGATTTAAAAGCACTCCTTCTGTCGACCAGGTCAATGCGAATGGAGAGTGTCCCAAGGCACAATATTTAGTAGTTTTGTGCTAAAAGCAGAGCATGCTACACACTACTCTGTCTACAGACTTCTTTGGAAACAAATACTTAGACCAACCACTTTGCTGTACACAACCATAATTTGAGCTATAGAGGCAGCATTGCCGGCTCTCTGACCAGAACTGTCATAGTTTAAGCTCTCTAGCCGGCTGTGGCTAGAAGTCTGGTAAGTTGTGAGGTGTTTTAGAATAACCCGATCATAAATTGCAAGATAGAGTGTCATATACATGTAGGATGAAGACAACAGTGATAAGACCAAACAGAAAAATTGTCAAGTTCGGATAACATTCCCTCAAAAACATGGTCGATTGGTCAGGTTATTTATTTTTCTTTATTTTTTTATTCCTGATGTAAGCCAACGAGTATATCGATACAGATACACTGATACCGTTACAAAGAAAAAACGTGCCACCTGAAATCGGTTTCTCGCTTCAGCTGTGCACGCACTCTGCAGGTGTTCAACATGACATCATTGATGCATCAGTAGGCTGTCCAGCATCCACCTCTCAGCTACTTTCAGCACTCTACCATTTATCAAACAGCGTGGACCTTCCTCGTTACTGTGGTGCAAAGGGCAGGCATACTACACACTGTACCGTGTAGAACAATTATATTTACCTAGTTGACTTCAACAAAGCAGGTGCGTCCGCACTGCACTGCAAGGACACTGTTGCTATAAGAAACGTAAAAAATGTCAGAGCAAAAATATTTTGGGAAATACAGTTGGTTGGGTTACCCGACTCAACTTTGACAATTTTTGGGGGCCTGAAGATAATGATGCAGTACAAATTGATGACGAGACCGATCACACATGTTAAAAAAACTGATGAAACACCACATTTGGTATGCTAAAAATAATCAAATTATGTGAGTAGTTCGTCTTGGATCTCAGTATCTATGCATGGGCAATGAATAGAGCAGTTCCCTCGCCCACAAGGGCAAGACCTCATACCTCAAGACATAAGGGCAGTCCTACTCAACCTCATGCTACTGTAAATCAATATGTTGTTTGTAACCACAAATGTTCGTAACCTGCCACAAACTCTATTTCATAAGAAAAAATGTTCATAAACTTCCCTCATTCGTTTTTAACGTGTGTGGAAGTGACAACAAGGCTCAATCAACATCCAGGTAGGTCTGCCCACGTACAACTACTTCATTCTCAATATGTCTCTGATTTCTTGGTTTGCAAAAGTCAATTTGTTGACAGCTAGTGCATGCAGGATACTACCTTGAACCGAGAAAGCTGTTTCTGCCCCCGACCCAAACAATGAAGACAATCATTGAGGTAGAGCATTGCATGTGCATCTGCATGGATATTTGGGTTACAAAATGTGCATGGATATGTGGACTACAAAAAGACAGCAGATCCAAGTAATCTGCCAACAATATGTATTCACCATGTACATATATAGTACAAACCAACATGAGTATTGTATAAAGAACAAACACTACAGTACGTCTGTAGTAATGAAAGGTATGCCAGTTAAACCAGTTTTAGTACCGTCTGCATTAATGGATTAAAGTGATTACATGAGGATCGGCATCCGTCGCCGTGCTGCTGTCGTTTGCTCAGTAATACTCCGACCAAGTCCTTCACCGAATGGTATATAATGTTCTTGATCTAGAATTCAGAGTTTGGTCTCGACTCATTGTACATACGATGTGTCGTAGAGTACGTGTTACCTGTAATTTGTCTTCGTGATTAGTATGTGTCAGCCTGTGTCCGACAGTCACCGAAACTCGTGAGTCAACATGAGACAATGAGCTAAACGCTACGACAAACACGCATTAAATGTGCTTTTTATTCAATTAACGAAGGAGTACTATGGTGTGCATCCTTACTTCTGGTAATACAAAATCTTCTGCTATTTTTATGCAACTATGTAGATTTCTGATCTAAATATTAATTAATTAGTATTGAGTCAATCATCCATTACACATATTGTCAAACAATCACATGCAGACAGTGTGACAAAAAATACAAGTGTTAAATATTATAAGGTTCAATGGATACAAGAAATATGACGACCAACTCTGGTGACCATTCCTGATCACAATTGTTACAACAAACTAAAATTATATCGCTTTCCTGTTAAAACCATTTCCAAATGGCAAATGTTTCTTTCTATGTCAACAGCATTAAGATTAGTGATGACCCACCCACCATTCCCTCTAATTGGGACATAATCTGAAAAGTTGCACTCACACACTGATTGAAAGGGTACACGCTTTTGCAAACTACGGTAAACTGTCATGGCAATAAAGGTTCCATTGACTTTAGTACTCTGCATATCAATGACCTTCTGTCAATAAATGCACACTGTAGGCATAAATCTGATGTCTAGGTAGGTGAAACATGTGCTTAATAGAAGACAACAGACTGTCATTATCACCCAGGCATGCAGACCAATCAGAAGTATTTTCAAAAACCTCTAAATACTAGTACACCTAATAGTAACATTTGGCATCAAAACATCTTCAATGCAATGACACCAACCCACCACTCTAAAAGAACATTGATTTGGAGATCAGTCCCTACTGTAGATGATGCACAATTCATACCTGAAGTTTCATGATCAAACTAGGGTGTGGAGGACAACCAATGGCCCATAAACGTCTAATGAGTCTGAACATTATTTCAAGCTCAGAGAGTAGGAGGCGTGTCATCAAACAGCAATAAGAAGACACAACACAAATAGAAACACACACACACACACACACACACACACACACACACACACACACACACACACACACACACACACACACACACACACAAAATGGACAAAAAATGGACAAATGTTAAGCCCTCCACGTCTTTCGACGTCGACCTTGAGGTCAGTCGTGAAGATAGCTCCCCCTGCCGCTAGAGACAGGGCCTCCATGCGCTAAGTGGAGTCTTGGGGCCAGCGCTATAATCCACCTGCAGCTTGGCCAGAGTCATCCAGGGGCACTGACAATGGCGCAGCTCTGGGACTTGACACCAAGGCCCACACGTACCCGTCTGCTGCATGATGTTGCTGCCAAGCCAGCGGTCTTGTCCACCCCAGTCAACGACCAGGTACTAATTTATACTCCTGAGTCGAGAGAAGCAAGTGTGGGTGAGTTTCTTGCTCAAGGAAACTGCGACAGTGTCGCCTCCACGAGGATCGAACCTTCAACCTTCATCATGGAATACAAGATCCCGAATGTAATCACCAACGCTCTACCATCTGCTCCACCGTGCCCCACAGAAACACACACCACACATACACACACACACACACACACACACACACACACACACACACACACACACACACACACACCACACACAAACACAACGATTGCCATTCAGTTGTTAAATAACCCCATAAATAAAGAAGAATGTTTTGGTGCTCATTTTAGTCAAGTCAATCTGTCTGTTGGTCAGTCTGCATGCATCTCTCTCAGTCAGTCTTGTCTGTCTATCTGTTTGTTCAATCTACATGTATATCTAAATAAAATTGCTTCAATCTGTCTGCATATCTGTCTGTCAAACACATGTGATTCTCAGTCCCAACAAGCATGTGCACTACCATACAACCAACATGTATACCTTCTATTAATTAATTAAGCACAAGATGCCACAAAATCAATCATGGCATATTGTTCAACAAGAGTGCAATTTACATTCCCGTCTTAAACACTTTTGCCATGAAATTCTCAGTTTTACGTTATTGTTCTTCATTAATATCAAAGCAAAATGTGATAGAAATAATAATAAATTTTATTGATTAAAATAGTAGATGTAGACTACTGTAGATTATCTTATAAAGGTGTTATTTAGTTTCCAGTAGCCGTATATTCTTACTGTCGTACGGTTGTGTTGATCACGTGACCTCTTCTGCTCGCTATCGCAGAGTGGATGTGCGAGATTGTAAAGAGTCGGATGCTAGTACTGTCGTAAAGACTCTCATTGTTGTGCCCACATCCAAAATCTCCAACCCCACAAGACAACAAGCGACAACTACAGATTGGACAAAACACTCGTATGTATAAAGTTTATTGCGCACGCGCAATTTCCAAGCACTTCCGTGAAGATGTCGAGCCGTTCTAATGTCTCTTACTGATTTGGTGGGGAGATCTAACTTACTGTTTGATCATTTATGAAATGGTGTTTCTTTATCTATTGTTTGAGTGTAATGTTGCTTGCAATGAGTTAATAATATTTGCACACTTTATCATATTGCCAGTGGTGGGTGACAATGTGAGAGATCAATGCAATAGAGTGTTGTCACAAAAGTGATGTCTCATCTATGACAATGACAACATGCTCGAGCATCACAGAAGTGGAAAAGAGGAGGAGATGGATATGAAAACTTATTGAGACAATCTTTTGTAGATGGATTTTGGAAACATCAGATTAGGTGGAAATGTTCTGTTTCAGACTAGACTGTACCCAGCCCGGATGTGAGGGTGTGTGAGGAGGAGTATATAAGAGCAAGCTCACCAGCTCACTTCATCAGTATCGAGGATATCGGTCATCATCATGTTTTCATTTTCTGTGACAGTTCTGGTGCTCATTCAAGTCATTGCTACTTCTGGTGGTCAAAGTGTGTCGGATGAGAGAAATCAGCAGGTTAGGATGGTTTATCAAGTATTAATTAAAATATATTATTATGATTTTTTGTGTTTGCCGAGTAGATGTGTGTGTCTGCTGGTATTCCTGGAGTACCTGGATCACCTGGAGTAAATGGATCACCCGGACGAGATGGAATCAAAGGAGAGAAGGGGATGAATGGAGAGAAAGGATTAGTGGGAGATGATGGTCGACAAGGAATAAAAGGAGAAGGAAGGAAAGGAGAGAAAGGGATAAAGGGGGAGAGAGGATTAGTTGGAGATGTCGGTGGTAAAGGTAATGCTGGGAAGATAGGCCCACAAGGTTCACAAGGTCCACGAGGGATAAAAGGAGAAACAGGAAGGAAAGGAGAGAAAGGAGAAGCTGTGACACTCAACTGGAAACAGTGTGTGTGGTATAGATCAGATAGTAAGGACAGCGGTCTGATTCAGGTTATTCCAACTCGATTTATGATTACAATTATCAACGTGTGACTTGTTTTTGCTTTCTTCCAACAGAACTGTAATTTTAGGAAACATGACAGCAATTCAGCTCTACATGTTGCATATGCAGGAACTCTCAGGGTTCACTGCACAAGTAGTTGGTGCTGTTCTCGATGGTATTTTACATTCAACGGTAATGAGTGCAGTGGACCTATGACTATTGAGGGAGTTGTGCATGGATTAGCTCATGATGATCCTCACCGTCACAGACAGATTGAGGGATACTGTGAGAACATTCCAGCGGGTCAAGTCACAATTGGATTCTACATTGGAAACTGTAACAAACGGACATCGACAATATATAATGGCCATACAGGATATCTATCGGTATCTCGCATTATGATTGCAGAAGTTCCTCCATCACAAAAGTGACTGAATTAGAGGAATTAGAACTTGTGTTCAGTACAGTTTGTAGTATGTACAGTATGAGGTAGCTGAAATAGGAGGATGGATGGTCTCTCTTGCAGTATGTGAGTGTATGTATGATTTATTCAAAGTGTAGCTGCAACTAAGAATCAATATCGTTTGTCAAAGCTAAAAAAAACTGTTGCCCATAGAAAGCATCGAAACTTGCTTTCGAAGTGGTGTGTGTGTGTGTGTGTGTGTGTGTGTGTGTGTGTGTGTGTGTGTGTGTGTGTGTGTGTGTGTGTGTGTGTGTGTGTGTGTGTGTATCTACAATGGTCGAACCTACTCAATCTGACAATCAACCTTACTGCCTGTTTTATAACTCTAATCCATGTTTTCTGGTTTCATCAAACTTTACAAAAGGCAGAACAAAGATGAACAGAGAAAGAAGACCGTGTTACTTCACATAAAAGTGAGGCTTAGCAGAGAGTCTGACCCACCACATCCTGCAGTGCAACTACAAGGCATGCCCACAAGGTAGCTCAAAACTCCAAACATTCTCATCGTGCCAGCTCTGAGCACAAGCAGCTAGTCTGCTACTGTAGTGAGCGACTGCCATATCAGACTCCTGGAAAGATGTAGGAAGACAACAGTAGAAAACCTTCACAGTACATACAATCAATCAATCATCAAGTCTATGTATCAAGTTTACATTAAAAACATTTGAGTTATGTGTAGTAGTTCGTCTTGGATCAGAGTATCTATGCATGGGCAATGGATGTTGCAGTTCCCTCGCCCACAAGGGCAAGACCTGATACCTCAAGACATAAGGGCAGTCCTACTCAACCTCATGCTACTGTAAATCAATATGTTGTTTGTAACCACAAATGTTTGTAAACTGCCACAAATTCTATTTCGTAAGAAAAAATGTTCATAAACTTCCCTAATTCGGTTTGAACGTATGTGGAAGTGACGAGGCTCAATCAACATCCGGGTAGGTGTCTCTGATTTCTTGGTTTGCAAAAGCCAATTTGTTGACAGCTAGTGCATGCAAGATACTACTCTGAGCCGAGAAAGCCGTTTCTGCCCCAACCCAAACAACAAAAACAATCATTTAGATATAGCGTTGCATGTAAATCTGAACAGATTGATATTTGGGCTACAAAATGTGCATGGATACTTGGACTACAAAAAGACAGCAAATTCAATTAATCTGCCAACAATATGTATTCATCATGATACATTGTACAACCGGCAAAGTCGAGAAACAGCAGTCAACAGCGCTATATATATATATATATATATATATATATATATATATATATACAGTACAAACCGACATGAGTATTGTATTAAGAACAAACAGTACAGTACGTCTGTAGTGATGAAAGTTATAACAGTTAAACAAGTTTTAGTACCGTCTGCATTAAAGGATTAAAGCGATTACATGAGAATCGGCATCCGTCGCTGTGCTGCTATTGTTCGCTCAGTAATACTCCGACCGAGTCCTTCACCGAATGGTATATAATGTTCTTGATCTAGAATTCAGAGTTCGGTCTTGTCTTGGTGTACATGCGATGTGTCGTAGAGCGTTACCTGTAATTTGTCTTTGTGACTAGTATGTGTGTCCGACAGTCGGCGAAACTCATGAGTCAACATGAGACAATGAGCTAAATGCTAGACAAACATGCATTGAATGACGTTCTTTTAATTAACAGAGGAGTACTATGGTGTGCATCCTTACTTCTGGTGATTCAAAATCTTCTGCTATCTTTTTGCAACTATGTAGATTTCCTTAAAATTAATTAATTATTAATATTCAGTCACTCATCCAACACACATATTGGCAAACAATCACATGCAGACAGTGTGACAAAATACAAGCATGAAATAGGGTTCAATAGATACAAGAAATATAAACAACCAACTCTGGTGACTTTCCTGATTCTAATTCCTACAACAAGAAACTGAAATTACATTGTTTTCCTGTTAGGGACATTTCCAAATGGCAAATGTTTTTCAATGCCAACAGCATTATAAGATTAGTGATGACCCACCCGCCATCCCCTCTAATTCAGACAAAATTTGAAATGCTGCTCCCACACACTGATTGAAAGGGCACATGTTTATGCAAACTGTAAACTGTCATGGCAAAAAAAGGTCCATTGACCTACTCTGCATATCAACCACCTTCTGTCAATAAATGCACACTGTAGGTGTAAATCTGATGTCACACACACACACACACACACACACACACACACACACACACACACACACACACACACACACACACACACACACACACACACACACACACACACACACACACACACACACACACACACACACACACAAACACACACACCACACACACACACACACAACACACACACACACACACACACACACACACACACACACACACACACACACACACACACACACACACACAAATGGACAAATGTTAAGCCCTCCATGTTAAAAGATCCCACAAAGTTTAAACGACTAACTCTGGTGACCCTTCCTGATCCCAATTGTTACAACAAGAAACTGTAATTACATCTTTTTTCCTGTTAGGGACGTTGCCAGATAGAAAATGTTTCCTTCAATGCCAAGAACATTAGGATTTGGTGATGACCAACCCACTCCCCTCTAATCTGGACATAATCTGAGATGCTGCGGCCACATACTGATTGAATGGACACACGTTTATGTGAAGTACTGTAAACTGCCATCACAAACAAAGTTCCATTGACTTTAGTAGATCAGTTCTCTCAATATCAGTCACCTAATAAATGCACACTGCAGATGTAAATCTGATGTTCAGGTAGGCAAAACACGTGCTAAGACAACAGAGTGTCATTGTCACCTAGGGATGCAGAAGCCAATCAGAAGAATTTCAAAGAATCTCTTGAGTCTTCAATTAAATAGTAACATTTTGGCATCAAACATCTTCAATACCACAAAATTGGCACTACACACCCATCCAAAACAAAATTATTTGATTTGGAGATCAGCCCCCGCTGTAGATGATGTGCAATTCATGCCTGAAGTTTCACATTCAAAGTAAAGTATGGAGCCAATGGGCCCATAAACGGCTAGTGAGGCTGAACATTATTTCAAGCTCAGAGAGTAGGCAGATTTGCCATTGAGTGGCAGAAAGACACAATAAAAATAGACACGCAAGCCACTCACATGGATGCACTCACGTACACACACACACACACACACACACACACACACACACACACACACACTGTCACACACACACACACACACACACACACACAAACTGTCACACACACACACACACACACACACACACACACACACACACACTCACAAACTGTCACACACACACACACACACACACACACACACACTCACAAACTGTCACACACACACACACACACACACACACCACACACACACACACACACACACACACACACACACACACACACACACACCACACACACACACACACACACACACACACACACACACACACACACACACACACACACACACACACACAATGACAGAAGCATCACACAAAACTACACTACACATTCACACCACTAATGCAGCAAGACACATACAACTCACCTGATGCGGAGTGCCGACAGGAAGAAAGATAGCATCACCAACGCACTGAGCAATAGCCCACCCTTCTACTCCATACTCTCTACGCAACCTCTCTCAAAGTTCCTTGTCCAAGTAAAAGCACTACAACAACAACAACAACACAGACACACACACAGACACACACACAGACACACAGACACACACACACACACACACACACACACACACACACACACACACACACAGACACACACACGCACACACAGACACACAGACACACAGACACCCACACAGACACACACAGACACACACAGACACACACAGACACACACACACACACACACACACACACACACACACACACACACACACACACACACTTCAAACTAACCACACCCGACTGCTCTTCATAATACACAAAACCTGATCGTGTATAGGATCGTTGTCTGCCTCACACTCCATGCCTCTCTCTCGACTCACTTTCAGTAACAACTGTCGAATCTTTGGCGCATCCTCTGCAGCAAAGATGTGCCACAAGGCACCCTACCAATCAGCATCGATCAGTAATGCACACAACACATTAGAAGTCTGAAGGTTGAGATAGTAAATATAATGAATGCCGACTATGTAACTTGTTGCGAATCGACCCGAAACTGTAAATCGTGTAAAAATCTGCCTGCAATCTGTCTGCTATTCCAAACACTTAGTGCGTACCACGTTATGCTCTAGTCTCTGTAGCTAGACCTTTCCTCGCTGCGTCATACTTCTGGGTGAGAAAGCGTCTGGTGGACAGCACTTGAAGTCACTGTGTTGCCGCTGCACTGAAAATTGGTCATCTAAATACCAGATTGGTATGCATGAAGCGCAATCCTATCTCAATTGTCTTCTTTTGTTTCGTAGAAAACAACTCGTAAACTACAGTTAGAGTATTTGCTGTTTGTGAAATCTGCTTGTCAACAGCAGCAAACGTGACCAAAGAAACGTTGACGTTGACAAGCTTCGTCATAATCGACATCTGACGTAGTGTTGTGCGCTCGTGTCACAATGGAGACTGGATGCAACTGGATGCCAACGTACAGTGAGCATAGTGAATGAATGCGTAAGTGCTCGATGCTGTTTGCAACGCACAACACAGACTATGCATACAATAGAGAACTAAAACAGACAGACAGACAGACAGACAGACAGACAGACAGACAGACAGACAGACAGACAGACAGACAGACAGACAGACAACACAGACACCTCTACCACCTCGCTCAGCTCTGCTACACGGGCGTTATAAAACACAAACAACAGGATTATTTCAAAACAGCTACACACATACCATGACATTCACTGCATCAGACATGTCGAGATGTAGATTGGTCGTTCCTTCCTTCGGGTACGCTGCTGAGCCTGGAATAAGAAAACCATAAACTTGATAAACCAAATACACAACAACAAACAGTACGTTGTAACACTCACCATATGCATTGTACATCTTAGGACTAAGTCAGGCTTCACAATTCGATCCGGAAGTCTAAACAAGAATGGCACAATCATTCGTCAACTTTCACCAATAGATCAATGAATCGACTAAAACAAACCTGGCTGCAAGATTTAGCCGATCATCTCGTCCTGTGTATTCCGGTAAGGGACCGTTTTCCATCAAATCTTCAAATCTAACAAGACAATACAATGTACTAACCCTACGTCAAACACTAAAAACATAAGACAATAGATCATCGAGAGACTACGACTACCCACCACCGTATCCGTTCAAATGCAAGCCCCACCAAAATTCAAGCTGTTTCACAACTTATATATAGTCTGGGTGTTAATCTTAATAAAAGACCCAGACTGAATAAAAGACCCACCCTACCTTCGGCTGCATGCGTAGAGGCGGGATGTGTTTCAATCTGCAGCTAAGGCACCTATTCAACCACTCAGTTGAAACTATGATACATTCTTTCAAGTGTGTGAGAATCACTACCACTGTTGATGATGTGGAGGATGCTTTAACAGCCTGCATGAAGGATGAAAGCAGTGGAAAGCAGATCAAACATCATCTCTACCTAAGCAATGACCAATCACAATCAGTGAGCTGAGGCCGGCGGATGTCACAGAACAGAAGGAAGAAGATGTAGCACTCTTGGAAAAATCAGACTTTGAAGCCTACACTGCAGACGACTCGCTGTAATTTTTATGTAGCTGGACGATCACGTGAACAGATACCAGTAGTATATTGCAACTCTAGCATGCAGTCATATCTTCATACCATAAAAGCCCTGTCTAAATACAAGCCCCAGGTCTTTAATTATTACACAAACAAGCTTTTTGTATTCAACCATTCAATTCAAACCCTGGGGCTTGTATTTAGATGGATAGTTTATTGTCAATGCTGCTGTGCCAAACAAATAAACATAAACGTCACAAACTGCGAATCAACTCGAACCTTCAGCTTGAGTAACAGAGTAACATGGGTTTGCCTTGATCGTCGACCATTCGAGCTGTAAAGAGCGCACGTCACTCCAGATTAGAATGTCGTGTTGTATACAACTGTTTACCAGAGAGATCTTCGAAGCCGTTCCAAAACTGGTCAATTGGTAAGTCTTCGATGATATATCCGCTTCTGCAGTTGACCATGTCACAGTGATCCTTGCCTGAAATCATAGCAACAGTTTAGACCTAAATCAACTATAGGCATACAAACTAATGTATGTAAGCAGTAACAAGTACATCTGATGGCAAGATATCAAGCTGCTTAAGGGTTTGCTCATTGCATCATTTTAAAGTTCAAGATCAATAAAATAATCTGTCCATCCATCCGTCCATTTGTCTGTCTGTCTGTCTGTCTGTATTTGCCATTTCAGCTACTCAATCCAGTCTGTCTATCTGTCTGTCTAGTTTATCTGTTGGCCTCTTGTCCTTCAGCAGGCATTCAACCGTCCACATTCTAAATACATTCACACATTCTTCTTGAATATATACTCACACGCTTTGCCCAACTACGTTTACACATGAGGTCCCATACCTTTGTAGGATTAGGGAGGCTCGAGTGTAGTAGGTGCTGAATCAGTGACAACTAACAGTTGCTTTGAATAGGCAACAGAGCAGCCCAATACTTCAAAACAAGTGTCGCTTGGCGAATACTACAACATTCCTTTACGGTTTGTTTTGCACATCCTGAATGTGCAAGTTTCTAGTGGAAACAGTCACTTTCCTGAACTGCTTTAGTGTATAAAGGTATTTAAGTTAAACTAGTTTAAGGTGCAGCTAGTGGAAACACGGTCATAGTGTATATGCCACAATCACATTATGCTCGTTGCTTGTGAATAAAGAAATTTGTAATCAAATTTCGTACATACACATTGTGTGACACTCTCTAGCAAGGAAAAGGAGAGCTGACTTACAACTTTTGCTGACAGATCGTTACGTAGTCGCTCGTGAGTCAGTTCATCATGCACACACTTCAATCGCTGCAGCAGCTGCATTGATCTCTGCAGAAAAAATTCATAAAACAGAAACACACTGGAGAATTGGTTGATGGAACGCACCTTCTTGACAGCAGCCGGACTCGTCGACCGATAACTGTACAAGACAAAGTAAATTATGTTAGAGACGACATCACGTGATCTCTTCTGTCTTGCTAGAAATGCCAATCCCTCTCCCTTCTACTTCCGGAAGGTTGGGACAGTGGGAAGTTGGCACGTGGTAATGTTGGATGTTAGCACCGTCATGGAGACTCTCATTGTTGTGCCCACATCCAAAATCTCCAAAGCCACGAGACAACAAGCAACAACTACAGATTGGACGTCTCCAACAAGACAGTTGGTCTACAAATTTTACTGCGCATGTGCAACTTCTTCCGTGTGTTTCAGTGAAGATGTCGATCCGTTCTAACGTCTTCTACTCTGCTCATCTTTTGGCCTCTTCCAGAGAGTCAGAAGAGGTAAACGCTCTTTTGTTTTTCTTTTCTTGTTACTTGTAGTGGAGATGCTAAAATGACGTGTTAGGGTAGGTGTTCCTGTGGACACTCCCCAGTAATTTAAGTTACAAACACTCTTTCTCTGGTAACCTGCAACGGAGAGAAAGGAAAACATGTTCGATGTACGCACCAATGTCTAAGCTTTGGAACAATACCTGTACAACTACAATCACACACTGTCTGCTAGTGCACTAGCAAAATATACGGATAACGTCTGTGAACAGCTCAAACGAGGGTGTATCCTAATTGTGGACATGTTTTTCTCCGCCACAGAAAGCGACTGGGTCTGAGTAACAGCTGGACTAGATACCTGAATGGTTGCCGCACAAGCTGGTATTTTGGGCCGCAATCAAAACCATGTTCTGTGGTGTATCACGACGATTCCCCTGCGAAACTGTTAGCACGTACAACGTTTCTCCCATCACGACCACAAATTCAAGGTACACGAATCGTTCTTTTATTGGATCATGCAAGTGCCCTGACGTTAGTTAAGCAATTATCGAGTACCTTAGTAAAGTTTTGACCCTATAGTTACGTTGACTGTAACGTGCTAAAGAAGCGCACTATGTGCATGGAGCGAACGTGTAATTCCAGTCCAGTAAACACCTGAATATCTTCATTCATACTAGATCTAGACATCAGTAATCCACTGACAATCTAGCTGTTTTCACTGCTACTACATCTGGCCACAATAGGGTATGAAATGAGAACGAACAAAGAAGGTGGAATGTCAATATCAGCGACATTAATAATCCAGTCAGAATTTGACTGTCTTCACTGCTACTAGATCTGGCAACAATAAGACACAAAATGAAAACCTGCAAACTCACCTAGGATAGGTGGAAGGTCAAAACTACCTGGTCTGATATCAATAATCAGCTCTACCAGCAACGCAAAAGATGCTAGAACCACAGTTTACAGTTGAGACGTTTAACTAAACATGATTGATCGTCTCCTGCATTGCGTCGTAAACAGAACATTTGGTTTCTGCAAAATTTGAAAGGCACGACGCCATTTTACACAGAGGTGATACACCACAGAACATGGTTTTGATTGCGGCCCAAAATACCAGCTTGTGAGGCAACCATTCAGGTATCTAGTCCAGCTGTTACTCAGGCTCAGTCGCTTTCTGTAACGGAGAAAACAATGTCCACAATTAGGATACACCCCGCGTCCAAGCTGTTTACAGACGTTATCCCGTATATTTTGCTAGTGCACTAGCTGACGTTGTGCGATTGTAGTCGTACAGGTACCGTTACGAAGCCTAGACATTGGTGCGTATATCGGACATGTTTCACTGTCTCTTCGTGCAGGCTACCAGAGAAAACAGCGATTGTAACCCAAATTACCGGGGAGTGTCCACAATTAGGTACACCTACCCTACACTGTAGTTATTAATGATGGGACTGTCAGCTGACAGACTGCATGAGTTGCCCCAATGGGCTGTCTATACTGTCACATAGTGATCGAATTACGTACAGTATCAGTTAATTATTATAGTTGCTCGTTTGGTTTTGATAATAAGAGGTCACAGAAGTCTAGAATGTTGCTTGCAATGAGTTAATAATATTTGCACACTTTATCATATTGCCAGTGGTGGGTGACAATGTGAGAGATCAATGCAATAGAGTGTTGTCACAAAAGTGATGTCTCATCTATGACAATGACAACATGCTCGAGCATCACAGAAGTGGAAAAGAGGAGGAGATGGATATGAAAACTTATTGAGACAATCTTTTGTAGATGGATTTTGGAAACATCAGATTAGGTGGAAATGTTCTGTTTCAGACTAGACTGTACCCACCCCGGATGTGAGGGTGTGTGAGGAGGAGTATATAAGAGCAAGCTCACCAGCTCACTTCATCAGTATCGAGGATATCGGTCATCATCATGTTTTCATTTTCTGTGACAGTTCTGGTGCTCATTCAAGTCATTGCTACTTCTGGTGGTCAAAGTGTGTCGGATGAGAGAAATCAGCAGGTTAGGATGGTTTATCAAGTATTAATTAAAATATATTATTATGATTTTTTGTGTTTACTGAGTAGACGTGTGTGTCTGCTGGTGTTCCTGGAGTACCTGGAGTAAATGGATCACCCGGACGAGATGGAATGAAAGGAGAAACGGGGAAGAACGGAGAGAAAGGATTAGTGGGAGATGATGGTGGACAAGGAATAAAAGGAGAAAAAGGAAGGAAAGGAGAGAAAGGGATAAAAGGGGAGAGAGGATTGGTTGGAGATGTCGGTGGTAAAGGTAATGCTGGAAAGATAGGCCCACAAGGCCCAGAAGGTCCACAAGGGATAAAAGGAGAAACAGGAAGGAAAGGAGAGAAAGGAGAAGCTGTGACACTCAACTGGAAACAGTGTGTGTGGTATAGAGATGATTCTAAGGACAGTGGTCTCATTCAGGTTATTCCAACTCAATTTGTGATTACAATTATCAACGTGTGACTTGTTTTTGCTTGCTTTTCAACAGAACTGTAATTTTAGGAAACATGACAGCAATTCAGCTCTACATGTTGGATATGCAGGAACTCTCAGGGTCCTATGCTCCAGTGGTCGATGCTGTTCTCGATGGTATTTTACATTCAACGGTAACGAGTGCAGTGGACCTATGACTATTGAGGGAATTGTGCGTGGTGATCCAGCTAATGATAATCCTCACCGTCACAGACAGATTGAGGGATACTGTGAGAACATTCCAGCAGGCCAAGTCACAATTGGATTCAACATTGGAAAGTGTAAGGGATACTCGACGACTTATGATGGCTGGACAGGATATCTATCGGCATCTCGCATTATGATTGCAGAAGTTCCTCCATCACAAAAGTGACTGAATTAGAGAGGAATTAGAACTTGTGTTCAGTAGAGTTTGTAGTACCTAAAGTACAAGGTTGCTGAATTAGGAGACTGGATGATGTGCGTGCATGTCTCTCTTTGCCATATGTGAGTGTATGTATGATTAATTCAACATGTAGCTGCAACTAACAATCAATATCGTCCGTCAGAGCTACCAAACAAACGGTTGCCCACAGAAACTATCAAAGCTTGCTTTGGAAGTGTGTTCATGTAAATGCGCGCGCGTGTGTTTGTGTGCTGAGTGTGTGTGTGTGTGTGTGTGTGTGTGTGTGTGTGTGTGTGTGTGTGTGTGTGCACGCATGAGCGTCTTGTGTGTGTGTGTGTGTGTGTGTGTGTGTGTGTGTGTGTGTGTGTGTGTGTGTGTGTTTGTGTGTGTGTGTGTGTGTGCATGTGTGCCTTGTGTGTGTTTGTTTGTGTGTGTGTGTGTGTGTGTGTGTGTGTGTGTGTGTGTGTGTGTGTGTGTGTGTGTGTGTGTGTGTGTGTGTGTGTCTGTATGTGTGTGTCTGTGTGTGCACGCGCGCACGCATGTCTGTGTCTGTGTCTGTGTTGTCTGTCTGTGTGTGTGTGTGTGTGTGTGTGTGTGTGTGTGTGTGTGTGTGTGTGTGTGTGTGTGTTTTGTGTGTGTGTGTGTGTGTGTGTGTGTGTGTGTGTGTGTGACAGTGTGTGTGTGTGTGTGTGTGTGTGTGTGTGTGTGTGTGTGTGTGTGTGTGTATGTGTCTACGCCTGTGCATTTAACCACAGTTGAGATATGTTGCCCACATGTATTAAACACTGTCAACTATCTACTCTAAAAATATCACAACTTTACTGTCTACATGTCAAAGATAATATCATATCTACATGCTCACAAAGTCAGCAGCTATGCTTTACACTCGTGCAGTATAAACCACCACAGTACCAGCTTACCGAAATCTTTGCCAAACGACTGCGGTGTCCATAAATCGAGTGACATCAATGTATTCACCTTCGCCACCACAACCGGCTGTGAGAACAAACAAATAAATTACAACAAAATTTTATTGCATATTATAATTCACTGCTACATAATTGAATTATCAATATCCTAACACATCACTAGAAACCAATATTGCTATCTAACTATCCATTTAATTAACTCTGTCCAGGCTCTGTGTGTTTATGTAACACACTACCCTACTGCTCCCAATGTTTTTGTGTACTAGATACACTCTTTTTGAAAATTTTACCCTCAAAAAATTATAAAATAATTAAAAATATTTTTTGAACTCAAAAATTTCTGTATGTCCGGCCTCTTTTGTCTTCGACTGTGTGCACGAAACATCATCAAGAATGGCTGCTAGACAGACAAACAAACAGACAGACAAACGAATGAACAGACAAACAGATGGACAAACAACAGACAGACAAGAGACAGACAACAAATAACTGACGGCAAACAGACAGGCAAATGAGATCTGTCAATATCAGTGGGATCTGACTGTCCTGTTCTATCCTAAACAGACACGTCTTAGCAAAGTCTCAACAAACCTCGTCTGTTGCGTCTGTGAGGAACAGACTAAATTCTTAAATATAATATGCACATGATAGATGACAAACACGGATTATTAAATTCTCACACACTACGTCTGACGTCATACTTTGCTTCTTTTCTTCGATGTCATCTTTTTTATTTTCACAAGAAAGTCCCGTATTAAGATACCTTGGAGTCCTGACCAATAAATATGACAGTGAAATTAGTGCGCATCCGCTTAATGTCCACTGCACAAGCTCTGTTCGTTGCTTTGATATGGCCGAGCAATCCTCCATCTGATCCGGCAGCGAATAAACAAGTGATCCTTTCACTAGATGAATTGAAGGCGGAAACCAAAATTTAGTTTCTACAATCAATACTGTAGCATATTTTACAGTGCAACTGGCGGCTGTTGCTCTATTTGTCTATAAGAGGTTGAAGGAGTTTCATTGAATCGTCATGAATGTAGTATACGGGGTTTGGTAAATGGTTTGACTGGGACATCCGGGGGTTAGACTTATACTGGCTGCAGGAAGGCAGACGTGGTGTTGTATTTCTAGTTGTTACGCTTGTTTACGTGTTGTGTTTTATTGCTATACTTTAAGTATACTACATGGTACCAGGAGATGGAGCGTCTAAACCCTCCAGAGCATCTATCGTTGACGGGAAGAAACTTGGCCATGGCATGAAAGAAATGGAGACAGCGATTTGAAATCTATCGGGTAGCTTCAGGGTTGACATCTCAAGGGGATCCTGTGCAGACGTCGGTGTTTTTACATTCAATTGGGCCCGAGGCTCTTGATGTTTATAACACCTTCGTTTTCGGCCCTGAAGAAAGCAAAGATAAGCTGGAAGACGTGACGAAAAAGTTTGAAGAATACTTCATTCCAAAACGAAACGTGACATACGAAATACATTGCTTCTTCATGAGAAATCAATTGCAGGGAGAAGCAATAGACCAGTATGTTACTGAGTTGCGTACATTAGAGAAGACGTGTGAATTTGGAGTGATCAGTGAGTCATTGGTTAAAGACAGGTTAGTTTGTGGAGTTCTGGAGTCAAGATTGAGAGAGAGGTTGTTGAGAGAGATGGACTTGACGTTAGAGAAAGCAGTGGCGATATGCAACGCATCAGAACTGTCCCAGTTTCAGTTGAAAGAGTTGGAAAGTGGATCCACCAGTACAGCAGGCGACCTAGATGCTGTTAGGAAAGAAAGTAAAAGGACAGGAGACTGGCAATTCATACGAGATTGTCCTAAGTGTGGAAGGAATCATCCAGAGAGGAGATGCCCTGCCTTCACAAGAAATTGTTTAAAGTGTGGACTACGCGGACATTTTGCAAGTAAGTGCAAGGCTAATGAAGCACAAGTGCAGGAAATGATGATGCAAGAAGAACAGCCTGCTGAAATGTTTATTAGTGCTCTAGGTGGCTCAAAGTCGGATGTGTGGTCTATGTCTCTGAGAACTAACGGCATTATGGTAAACTTTAAACTAGACACAGGAGCTCAAGTTAATGTCCTGCTTCGGAGTGTTTATTGTAGACTGACATCTAAACCAGTACTGGAACCGGCTAAAATTAGATTAATGCCACATGGGTTATCTAGACCACTGCCAGTAGATGGACAATGCTTGTGTCAGGTGGAGCATGGAACAACTCACCATTTGCAGTTTTATGTCGTGCCGGCAACAGCTTCACCAATATAGGGACTAAGTGCATGTCAAAATCTAGGACTGGTCAAACGAATTGCTGAAGTAGATAGAAATGACAATCAGATTGTAAAGGACGTAGTTTTGAAAGATTATTCTACTGTGTTTGGTACTCCAGGACTTCTAAGGGATCATGTCTATCAAATTCGATTGAAAGAAGGTGCTGTTCCATATTCAGTTTTTGCTCCTAGACGTGTGAAGCTTCCGTTGCTGCCAAAATTGAGAATTGAATTAGAGAGAATGCAGAAGATGGGGATTATTCAAGAAGTGGTTGAACCGAAAGATTGGATTGCACCTATGGTGCCAGTTCTTAAGAAGAATGGTCAAATAAGAGTGTGTATTGACTTCAGTGAGCTCAACAAGTCTATAAGACATGAACGATTCCAAATTCCTGTGGCTGAGGAGATTTTTGCTAAGATGCACGGTTCTAAGTGTTTTACAACTCTGGGTGCTGAATCAGGATTTTGGCAGATTCCTTTAAATGAAAGCAGCTCGTTGCTAACAACGTTTATTACACCATTTGGACGTTTCCGATGTCTGAGATTGCCATTTGGCATTACCTCTGGTCCTGAAATTTTTCAGAGAGTGATGAGGCAGATTTTGGCAGGGATAGATGGCTGTGATTGTTTTATTGAAAGAAGAGCACGATCAACGATTGAGGCGGGTTTTAGAGAAATGTAAGGCCAGTGGATTGAAGCTGAATATGAGCAAATGCCAGCTCCGGAAACAGGAAGTCAAATTTTTTGGTCATGTTTTGTCTAACGAAGGTTTGAAGGCTGATCCGGACAAGATTAGTGCAGTAACTTCACTAGAGAGTCCAACAAATAAAGATCAATTACGCACTATTTTGGGGATGTTTAGTTATTTGGCCAAGTTTTTGCCTGAATTTTCTCCCAAAGCAGGTCCACTGAGAAACCTGCTTCGTGAGGATACAGATTGGATCTGGACAGCTGAGCATCAAAATTGTTTGTCAGATTTGAAGCAAATGATTGTTCAAGCACCAGTTTTAGCATTTTATAGTGCTGAAGCTAAAACAGCTGTCTCGGCCGATGCCTCTTCGTATGGTCTGGGTGCTGCATTGCTGCAAATTCAATCAGATGGAAGAAAAGCACCGGTTATGTATGCATCAAGAACGTTGACAGATCAAGAAAAACGTTTTTCACAAATTGAAAAAGAAGCATTGGCTTTGGTTTGGGGATGTGACCGATTTGAATCATTTCTGTTGGGTCGAGATGAGCCATTTACCATTGAAACAGACCATAAACCTTTAGTCACTATTTTGAACAAGCAAGACTTAGATCAAAGTCCTCCGCGGATTCAACGTTTTAAGATGCGTATGATGAAATTTAACTTTCAAGTTGTCTATGTTCCTGGGAGAGAGTTGCAAGTAGCTGATGCGTTGTCTAGACGACCACAAAGTCCTGCTAATGTAGATAGCATGGTGGATGAGTTGATAAAGGCGGTTGAAGAACACGTTGAGGGAATTAGAGATGCATTACCAGCATCAAAAGATGGTCTATTGAGGATCAAGGAGGCAACTCGTCAAGATTTAGATATGCAAGAGTTGATCAGGGTTGTCAATGCAGGATGGCCAAATCGGGTTACTCAGGTTGTTGCTGCTATTCGCCCGTTTTGGAGCCATAAGGATTTATTGACTGTGGTTGACGGGTTACTGTTGAGGGGACATCAGATAGTTATTCCCAAGTCTATGAGAAAGGAGATGCTTAAGCTGGCACATGATGGGCATTTGGGAATAGTAAAGACCAAGAAACGAGCAAGACAGTCAGTATGGTGGCCGCAAATGAATAGTCAGTTGGAGTTAATAGTTTCCAACTGTACAACGTGTGCAAGATATGCGAGTGAGCAGAGGAAAGAGCCACTCTGTAGTACTCCAATGCCAGGAAGACCTTGGGAAAAATTGGGTGCGGATCTATTTGAAGTAGAAAAGATGCATTTTTTAGTGGTTGTTGACTATTACTCGAGGTATCCGGAAGTTAAACAGCTCACAGGAACAAAATCAACGGATATTGTACTAGCACTGAAGGGTATTTTCTCACGATTTGGGATTCCCAATGTACTGGTGACAGATAATGGACCACAGTTTGTGAGTGAGGACTTTAAGAACTTCAGCAGGACTTATCACGTCATCTCCTAGACATCCACAAGGAAATGGACTAGCCGAAAAGACTGTGGGGACTGTCAAAGCCCTGATTAAGAAGGCTTGGCACGCAGGGGAAGATCCACACTTGGGATTGTTAGCATATAGAGCTACAGAACATGAAGCCACTGGAGTGTCTCCTGGTCAATTGTTAATGGGGAGGAAGTTGCGGACAACCATGCCAACTATTGCTAGTCAATTGATTCCACAGTTGGTGGATAAGTAAAAAACTTGACATCATTCCCTCAATAAACATGGTTGATCGATCGGGTTATTTATTTTTCTTTATTTTTTTATTCCTGATGTAAGTCAACGAGTACATCGATACAGATACACTGATGCTGTTACAAAGAAAAAACGTGCCACCTGAAATCGGTTTCTCGCTTCAGCTGTGCACGCACTCTGCAGGTGTTCAACATGACATCATTGATGCATCAGTAGGCTGTCCAGCATCCACCTCTCAGCTACTTTCAGCACTCTACCATTTATCAAACAGCGTGGACCTTCCTCGTTACTGTAGTGCAAAGGGCAGGCATACTACACACTGTACCGTGTAGAACAATTATATTTACCTAGTTGACTTCAACAAAGCAGGTGCGTCCGCACTGCAGTGCGAGGACACTGTTGCTATAAGAAACGTAAAAATGTCAAAGCAAAAAATATTTTGGGAAATAGGGTTGGTTGGGTTACCCGACTCAACTTTGACAATTTTTGGTTTGGCCTGAAGATAATGATGCAGTACAAATTGATGACGAGACCGATCACACATGTTAAAAACCGGTGAAACACCGCATTTGGTATATTAAAAAATATTTGAATTACGTGAGTAGTTCATCTTGGATCTCAGTATCTATGCATGGGCAATGGATATAGCAGTTCCCTCGCCCACAAGGGCAAGACCTCAAGACATGAGGGCAGTCCTACTCAACCTCATGCTACTGTAAATCAATATGTTGTTTGTAACCACAAATGTTTGTAAACTGCCACAAACTCTATTCTGTAAAAATGTTCATAAACTTCCCTCGTTCGTTTTGAACGTGTGTGGAAGTGACAAAGAGGCTCAATTAACATCCAGGTAGGTCTGCCCACGTACAACTACTTCATTCTCAATATGCCTCTGATTTCTTGGCTTGCAAAAGTCAATTTGTTGACAGCTAGTGCATGCAGGATACTACCTTGAACCGAGAAAGCTGTTTCTGCCCCCGACCCAAACAATGAAGACAATCATTCAGGTAGAGCATTGCATGTGCATCTGCATGAATATTTGGGTTACAAAATGTGCATGGATATTCGGACTACAAAAAGACAGCAAATCCAAGTAATCTGCCAACAATATGTATTCACCATGTACATATACAGTACAAACCGACATGAGTATTGTATAAAGAACAAACAGTACAGTACGTCTGTAGTAATGAAAGGTATACCAGTTAAACCAGTTTTAGTACCGTCTGCATTAATGGATTAAAGTGATTACGTGAGGATCGGCATCCGTCGCCGTGCTGCTATCGTTCGCTCAGTAATACTCTGACCAAGCCCTTCACCAAATGGTATATAATGTTCTTGATCTAGAATTCAGAGTTTGGTCTCGACTCATTGTACATACGATGTGTCGTAGAGTACGTGTTACCTGTAATTTGTCTTCGTGATTAGTATGTGTGTCCGACAGTCACCGAAAATCGTGAGCCAACATGAGACAATGAGCTAAACGCTACAACAAACATGCAATGAATGTGGTTTTTATTCAATTAACGAAGGTGTACTATAGTGTGTATCCTTACTTCTGGTAATACAAAATCTTCTGCCATTTTTATGCAACTATGTAGATTTCTGATCTAAAAATTAATTAATTAATTAGTATTAAGTCAATCATCCATTACACATATTGTCAAACAATCACATGCAGACAGTGTGACAAAAAATACAAGTGTTAAATATTATAAGGTTCAAAAGATACAAGAAATATGACGACCAACTCTGGTGACCCTTCCTGATCACAATTGTTACAACAAGAAACTAAAATTATATCGCTTTCCTGTTAAAACCATTTCCTAATGGCAAATGTTTCTTTCTATGTCAACAGCATTAAGATTAGTGATGATCCACCCACCCTCCCCTCTAATTGGGACATAATCTGAAATGCTACACTCACACACTGATTGAAAGGGTACATGCTTATGCAAACTACAGTAAACTGTCATGGCAAAAAAGGTTCCATTGACTTTAGTACTCTGCATATCAATGACCTTCTGTCAACAAATGCACACTGTAAACGTAAATCTGATGTCTAGGTAGGTAAAACATGTGCTAATAAAAGACAACAGATTGTCATTGTCACCCAGGCATGCAGACCAATCAGAAGAATTTCAAAGAACCTCTAAATACTAGTACCTAATAGCAATTAACATTTTGGCATCAAACATCTTCAATGCAATGACACCAACCCACCACTCCAAAAGAACATTGATTTAGAGATCAGCCCCTACTGTAGATGATCGCAATTCATACCTGAAGTTTCATGTTCAAACTAGGGTGTTGATGACAACCAATGGCCCATAAACGTCTAATGAGTCTGAACATTATTTCAAGCTCAGAGAGTAGGAAGGCGTGTCATCGAACAGCAGTAAGAATACATAACACAAATAGAAACACACACACACACACACACACACACACACACACACACACACACACACACACACACACACACACACACACACCACAACGATTGCCATTCAGTTGTTAAATAACCCCATAACTAAAGAAGAATATTTTGGTGCTCATTTTAGTCAAGCCAATCTGTCTGTCTGTTGGTCAGTCTGCGTGCATGTCTCTCAGTCTGTCTTGTCTGTCCATCTGTTTGTTCATCTATCTAAATAAAATTGCTTCAATCTGCCTGCATATCTGTCTGTCAAACACATGTGATTCTCAGTCCCAACAAGCATGTGCACTATCATACAACCAACAGGTATACCTTGTATTAATTAATTAAGCACAAGATGCCACAAAATCAATCATGGCATATTGTTCAACAAGAGTACAATAAACAGTCCCGTCTTAACAACTTTTGCCATGAAATTCTCAGTTTTATGTTATTGTTCTTCATTAATATCAAAGCAATATGTTAGAAATAATAATAAATTTTATTGATTAAAATAGCAGATGTAGACTACTGTAGATTATCTTATAAAGGTGTTATTTAGTTTCCAGTAGCCGTATATTCTTACTGTCGTACAAGGTTGTGTTGATCACGTGACCTCTTCTGCTCGCTAGAGTGGCTGTGCGAGATGGTAAAGAGTCGGATGTTAGTATCGTCGTAAAGACTCTCATTGTTGTGCCCACATCCAAAATCTCCAACGCCACAAGACAACAAGCGACAACTACAGATTGGAAAAAACACTCGTATGTATAAAGTTATTGCGCACGCGCAACTTCCAAACACTTCCGTGATAAATGTCGAGCCGTTCTAATGTCTGTTACTGATTTGGTGGGGAGATCTAGCTTACTGTTTGATCATTTATGAAATGATGTTTCTTTATCTATTGTTTGGGTGAAATGGTGCTTGCAATGAGTTAATAATTTTTGCACACTTTATCATATTGCCAGTGGTGGGTGACAATGTGAGAGATCAATGCAATAGAGTGTTGTCACAAAAGTGATGTCTCATCTATGACAATGACAACATGCTCGAGCATCACAGAAGTGGAAAAGAGGAGGAGATGGATATGAAAACTTATTGAGACATTCTTTTGTAGATGGATTTTGGAAACATCAGATTAGGTGGAAATATTCTGTTTCAGACTAGACTGTACCCACCCCGGATGTGAGGGTGTGTGAGGAGGAGTATATAAGAGCAAGCTCACCAGCTCACTTCATCAGTATCGAGGATATCGGTCATCATCATGTTTTCATTTTCTGTGACAGTTCTGGTGCTCATTCAAGTCATTGCTACTTCTGGTGGTCAAAGTGTGTCGGATGAGAGAAATCAGCAGGTTAGGATGGTTTATCAAGTATTAATTAAAATATATTATTATAATTTTTTGTGTTTACTGAGTAGACGTGTGTGTCTGCTGGTGTTCCTGGAGTACCTGGATCACCTGGAGTAAATGGATCACCCGGACGAGATGGAATGAAAGGAGAAAAGGGGATGAATGGAGAGAAAGGATTAGTGGGAGATGATGGTTTACAAGGAATAAAAGGAGAAGAAGGAAGGGAAGGAAAGAAAGGGATAAAGGGGGAGAGAGGATTAGTTGGAGATGTCGGTGGTAAAGGTAATGCTGGGAAGATAGGCCCACAAGGCCCAAAAGGTCCACACGGTCTACAAGGAATAAAAGGAGAAACAGGAAGGAAAGGAGAGAAAGGAGAAGCTGTGACAGTCAACTGGAAACAGTGTGTGTGGTATAGACAGGATAGTAAGGACAGCGGTCTGATTCAGGTTATTCCAACTCGATTTGTGATTACAATTATCAACGTGTAACTTGTTTCTGCTTTCTTTTCAACAGAACTGTAATTTTAGGAAACATGCCAGCAATTCATCTCTACATGTTGCATATGCAGGAACTCTCAGGGTTTACTGCTCCAGTGGTTCTTGCTGTTCTCGATGGTATTTTACATTCAACGGTAATGAGTGCAGTGGACCTATGACTATTGAGGGAGCTGTGCATGGTGATCCAGCTAATGATAATCCTCACCGTCACAGACAGATTGAGGGATACTGTGAGAACATTCCAGCAGGTCAAGTCACAATTGGATTCAACATTGGAAAGTGTAATGGATACTCGACGACTTATGATGGCTATACAGGACATCTATCGGTATCTCGCATTATGATTGCAGAAGTACCTCCATCACAAAAGTGACTGAATTAGAGAGGAATTAGAACTTGTGTTCAGTACAGTTTGCAGTACCTACAGTACAAGGTTGCTGAAATAGGAGAATGGATGGTGTGCGTGTTTGTCTCTCTTGCTGCATGTTAGTGTATGGTAATTCAAAATGGAGCTGCAACTAACAATCAATATCGTCCATCAGAGTTACCAAACAAACGGTTGCCCATAGAAACTATCAAAGCTTGCTTTGGAAGTGTGCATGTGCATGTGCATGTGCGCACGCGCATGTGTGTTTGCGTGGTGTGGTGTGGTGTGGTGTGGTGGTGGTGGTGGTGGTGGTGGTGTGTGTGTGTGTGTGTGTGTGTGTGTGTGTGTGTGTGTGTGTGTGTGTGTGTGTTGGTGGTGGTGGTGGTGGTGGTGTGTGTGTGTGTGTGTGTGTGTGTGTGTGTGTGCTGTGTGTGTGTGTGTGTGTGTGTGTGTGTGTGTGTGTGTGCTGTGTGTGTGTGTGTGTGTGTGTGTGTGTGTGTGTGTGTGTGTGTGTGTGTGTGTGTGTGTGTGTGTGAAACTGTTGAACCTACGCATTCTGACACTCAACCTTACTGCGTGTTTTATAAGTCTAATCCATGTTTTTGATTCATCAAACTTTACAAAAGGCAGGAAAACGATGGGAAGAAGACTGTATTACCTCACATAAAAGTGAAGCTTAGCAGAGAGTTTGACCCAAGACATCCTGCAGTGCAACTACAAAGGTATGCCCACAAGGTAGCCTCAAAAATCGTGCCAGCTCTGAGCACAAACAGCTAGTCTACTACTATGGTGTTTGACTGCCGTATCAGACTTCTGGAAAGATGTAGGAAGCTAGACGATAGTAGAAAACCTCCACAGTACATACAATCAATCAATCATCAAGTCTACATTTGAGTTATGTGTAGTAGTTCATCTTGGATCAGAGTATCTATGCATGGGCAATGAACATTGCAGTTCCCTCGCCCACAAGGGCAAGACCTCATACCTCAAGACCTAAGGGCAGTCCTACTCAACCTCATGCTACTGTAAATCAATATGTTGTTTGTAACCACAAATTTTCGTAAACTGTCACAAAGTCTATTTTGTAAGAAAAAATGTTCATAAACTTCCCTCATTCGTTTTGAATGTGCGTGGAAGTGACAACGAGGCTCAATCAGCATCCGGGTAGGTCTGCCCACGTACACCTACTTTATTCTCAATATGTCTCTGATTTCTTGGCTTGCAAAAGTAAAGTTGTTGACAGTTAGTGCATGCAGGATACTACTCTGAGCCGAGAAAGTCATTTCTGCCCCCAACCCAAACAACAAAGACAATCATTTAGATATAGCGTTGCATGTGCATCTGCATGGATTGATATTTGGGCTACAAAATGTGCATGGATATTTGGACTACAAGAAGATAGCAAATTCAAGTAAACTGCCAACAATATGTATTCACCATGTAATATCGTACATACAACTGGTAAAGTCGAGAAACAGCAGTCAACAGCGTTATGTGTATATATATATATATATATATATATATAGTACAAACGGACGTGAGCATTGTATTAAGAACAAACAGTACAGTACGTCTGTTGTGATGAAAGGTATACCAGTTAAACAAGTTTTAGTACTGTCTGCATTAAAGGATTAAAGCGATTACGTGAGGATCGGCATCCATCACGATGCCGCTATCGTTCACTCAGTAATACTCCGACCGAGTCCTTCACCAAATGGTATATAATGTTCTTGATCTACAATTCAGAATTCAGTCTCGTCTTGGTGTACATACGATGTGTCGTAGAGCGTTACCTGTAATTTGTCTTCGTGATTAGTATGTGTGTCTGACAGTCGGTGAAACTCGTGAGTCAACATGAGACAATGAGCTAAATGCTAGACAAACATGCATTGAATGAGGTTTTTTAATTAACAAAGAAGTGTACTACAATGTGTATCCTTACTTCTGGTGATACAAAATCTTCTGCTTTTTTTATGTAACTATGTAGATTTCTGACCTAAAAAATTAATTAATTAATAAGTATTGGGTCAATCATCCATCTCACATATTGTCAACAAAGTCTGCATGTCAACAGCAGCAAACGCGACCAAGGAAACGTTTGCAGGCTTTGTCATGATTGATGTCAAACGTAGTGTTGTGCACTCGTGTCCCAATGGAGACTGGATGCCAACGTACAGTCAGCATAGTGAATGGATGCAACAGTACTCGATGCTGTTTGTAAAGCACAAAACACACGAGATCTCATTACCCAAACAAAGCTTGTTTCGATGACGTTGGCACCAAGCCCTTCCAGATATCGCTCACTAGCTAGGGACTGTGTGCGATCGCTTTTGACGAACAGCATCGAATACTGTGCATTGGCATCCAGTCGCATCCAGTCTCCGTTGTGACACGAGCACACAACACTACGTCAGATGTTGATCATGACGAAGTCTGTCGACAATGTTTCCCCGGTCGCTTTTGTTGCTCTTGGCATGCAGATTTCATAAACAGCAACAACTCTAGCTTTTCGAGTTGTCCACTACAAAACAAGAAGATAACTGAGATAGAATTACAGAGGTGCATACCAATCTAGTCTATAGTAAAGCATTAAAGAAACCAAATCCGGTATTTAGATAACTGATTTTCGGTGAAGCGGCAACACAGCGACTTCAAAGGCTGTTCACAAACCCTTTTCTCAGCCAGAAGTACGATGTGGCGGGAAATGGTCTGACTACGTGAGACTAGTATGCTTGCTGCTCATGAATACAAATATTTCATTTTAGTACATACACTCTCTGTGACAATCTCTAGTGAGAAAAATGTAAATCAACATTTACCACTTTTCCTGCCAGATCGTTCCTTAGTCATTCGTGAGTCAGTTCATCGCACGCTTTGATCGCTGCTGCAGCTGCATTGATCTCTGCAGAAAACATTCATACAGCAGAAACACACACCCAAATTGGTTAATCGCACGTACCTTCTTGACAGCATCCAGACTCGTCGACTGATGACTGTACAGCAAGACAAGATAATGTATATGACACACATAAATCAGGTCAACTAGAATACGTGTTGCGTACCTCACTCAAGGGTGGGATGCTGATGTACACCTAAAGAAACAAGAGAGTGTCAGAAAAAGTGTCATTACAATAGGTGAAAACGTTGTGGCATTCTGTAGCAACCGTGCATGTTCGCGATTAGACAAATAGGCCAATTCACTCCCCACACTTCGAATCATTATCTTAGATTGCAGACATTGTTTATCAAAGACAAGACGTCTTGCTAAGTTAGTATGTAGACAGAAAATCCAAATTGGTAGAACGATGACTGCCTTTCGACTGCAGATATACCTTACATGTAAGCTACTTGTGTTGTTACACCGAATGTAAACCTCATGGTAACCAGTGTTCAAAATTTTATGGCAGACGTAGTCGTCACCTTGGCAACATCACAAATTTTCAGTCGCCAAGGAGTTTAGGACTGTTACATGTCACCCATAACTTGAGTGACTCTAGTCCTCAGGATGACAACCTCACTGGAATTGGTCGTCACATGAAGTCAGTTCGTTGTTAAATGACCTCATGTCTTGACGACCACTTTTTCGAACACTGGATAACGTGTTATACCTTGGCCACCAAACCTAATATAATCTACGTGATGCCACATTTTACTTTTTCACTCAAATATTTGCACATTTTCACTCACAAATCACGTGACAGCCACATGTAAGCTACCGTGTGTACGCAATACATGCGACCTTATTACATTATGAGCTTTGTCACAAGCCTAAATGTATTGACGTTAATGATGCCCGCGACGCTTGCGAGGATGCTCGTGCGAAGGCGCCGAGTAGATGTCAAAATGCTGACGCTGACGCTGTACCATTTACAATATCATTTGATGAGCATCAGTGATGAGCCACTACGCGCATGCTCGTCATAATCGTATACAAAATTCTGTGATTTGATTTTCATTTCCTGAGTTTCTCCCTCACCAAGTTGTCGCGCAGACGCTTCCACATTATTTGGCAGCCTGCTGCTGGGAGACCGGTCTTTTCGATACGTCTTTCCAAGCGTTTTTCTTGCGCCTCTCATCTCTAAGCTACGTGACTTGATCTGCCGCAAGCAGCTGTACCTACGCATATACACTTCCGGTAGGCTTCTCTTCCATAGTTTACTTCCGGTTATTTCACTCCCGGATTTGATCTCTGATTTGTCGGCAAAAGGCACGTGCTTCCGGTAGACGCTAGAACACTTCCTGTTTGGACGCTAGTTGAACTTGAATCAACTCTAGCGTCGTCAACGCTGACGACACTAAGGACGCTCGTGACGCGACGTTTGAGTGTTGAAAATATGATGCCTGCCTGAGCGTCGTCGCTAGCGTCTTCGCCAGCGTCCACAAGAGTCGTCAGCATCATATTGTAAACTTAGCTTAAGTCTCACTCTGAGTGTTGTTCTAAATAAAAGATCCATCTCTACTGTGCAGTTAGTGTCTCTACCATCAGCCTCTGTCTATAGTCGTTTATCTTGGACTATTAGTGATATAAGTAGCCTTTTCTGTATTAGCATTGGTGTTTACAATAAATGTTCTTTGACAGACAGACAGATAGACAGACAGACAGACAGACAGACAGACAGACAGGCACACACACACACACACACACACACACACACACACACACACAAACACAAATACACATTCAACACAGACACCTCAGACACAAAAAACAGAATTATTTCAAAAATAGCTACACACACATACGATAACATTCACTGCATCAAACATGTCGAGATGTAGATTGGTCGTTTTTTCCTTCGGGTACGCTGCCGAGCCTACAAGAAGGAAACCATAAACTAAATACACAACAACAAAGAGTACGTTATAACACTCACCATATGCATTGTACATCTTAGAACCTAAGTCAGGCTTTACAATTCGATCCGGAAGTCTAAACAAGAATGGCACAATCATTCGTTAACTTTCGCCAATAGATCAATGAATCAACCGAAACCTGGCTGCAAGATTTAGCCGACAGTCTCGCCGTGTGTATTCCGGCAAAGAAACGTTTTCCATAAAATCTTCAAATCTAACAAAACAATACAATGTACCAACCGTACGTCAAACACTAAAACATCTAAGACAATAGATCATTGAGAGACTACAACTACCAACTACCGTATCCGTTCAAATACAAGCCCCACCAAAATTCAAGCCCAGAAGCTTTACTCAAACCGTTTCACAACTTATATATAGTCTGGGTGTTGATCTTAATAAAAGACCCAGACTGAATAAAAGACCCACCCTATCTTGAGCTGCATGTGTACAGTCGGGATGTGTTTCAATCTGCAGCTAAGGCGCTTACTCAACCACTCAGTTGAAACTATGATACATTCTTTCAAGTGTGTGAGGATCACTACCAATGTTGACAGCGTGAAAGATGCTCTAACAACCTGCACGAAGGACAAAAGCAGTGGAAAGCAAGTCAAACATCATCTCTACCTCAGTAATGACCAATCACAATCAGTGAGCTGAGACCGGCGGATGGCACAGAACAGAAGGAAGAAGATGTAGCACTCTTGGAAGAATCAGACTTTGAAGCCTACACTGCAGACGACTCGCTGTAATCTTTATGTAGCTGGACGATCACGTGAACAGATACCAGTAGTATATTGCAACTCTAAAATGCAGTTATATCTTCATAACATAGAAGCCATGCCTAAATACAAGCCCCAGGTCTTTAATTATTACACAAACACGCTTTTGCATTCAACCATTTAATTCAAGCCGTGGGGCTTGTATTTAGATGGATAGTTTACTGTCAACACTGCTGTACCAAACAAATATAAACATAAACGTCACAAACTGTGAATCAACTCAAACCTTCAGCTTGAGTAACAGAGTAACATGGGTTTGCCTTGATCGTCGACCATTCGAGCTGTAAAGAACACACGTCACTCCGCATTAGAACGTCGTGTTGTATACGACTGTTTACCAGAAAGATCTTCGAAGCAGTTCCAGAACTGGTCGATTGGTAAGTCTTTGATGATATATCCGCTTCTGCAGTTGACCATGTCACAGTGATCCTTCCCTGAAATCATAGCGACAGTTTAGACCTAAATCAACTGTAGGTATACAAATTAATGCATGTAAGCAGTAACAAGTACATCTGATGGCAAGATATCAAGCTGCTTAAGGGTTTGCTCATTGCATCATTTTAAAGTTCAAGATCAATAAAATAATCTGTCCATCCATCCGTCCATTTGTCTGTCTGTCTGTCTGTATTTGCCATTTCAGCTACTCAATCCAGTCTGTCTATCTGTCCGTCTAGTTTATCTGTTGGCCTCTTGTCCTTTAGCAGGCATTCAACCGTCCACATTCTAAATACATTCACACATTCTTCTCGAATATATACTCACACGCTTTGCCAAACTACGTATACACATGAGATCCCATACTTTTTTAAGATTAGGGAGGCTCGAGTGTAGTAGGTGCTGAATCAGTGACAACTAACAGTTGCTCTGACTAGGCAACAGAGCAGCACAATACTTCAAAACAAGTGGAGCTCGGCGAATACTACGATATTCCTTTAAGGTTTGTCTTGCACATCCTGAATGTGCAAGTTTCTAGTGGAAACAGTCACTTTCCTGAACTGCTTTAGTGTATAAAGGTATTTAAGTTAAACTAGTTTAAGGTGCAGCTAGTGGAAACACGGTCATAGTGTGTATGCCACAATCACATTATGCTCGTTGCTTGTGAATAAAGAAATTTGTAATCAAATTTCGTACATACACATTGTGTGACACTCTCTAGAAAGGAAAAGGAGAACTGACTTACAACTTTTGCTGACAGATCGTTACGTAGTCGCTCGTGAGTCAGTTCATCATGCACACACTTCAATCGCTGCAGCAGCTGCATTGGTATCGCCTCCTCCTTCTCAACCACATCCCTAGAAGCCAAATAATCGAACAACTCGCCTCCTCTGACTCTAATACACACACAATGAGAGAATGTACAACATCAACAACCAGAGCGCGCGCGACTCAAAATCCAACATTTCAAACACGAGTTCCGCCTCTGATAGCGTGTTGAAAGCATTTACGAGCTGTACAAGCTTCGGATGACCTCTCGCCAGTCGCAGAGCCTCGACTTCGCGCTCAATCACTTCATCACTCGTTCCCGTCGCTTCCCTGGCCGTTTCCAGCTTCTTAATTAGCTTCACGGCATAGGGATTGCCGGTGGCGTTATGTCTACACTCCAATACGACAGAAAAGCGACCTCTGTAGGCAACAACAGAGACAGGAAGTGAAGAATGAGAGAGTGAAGACGTACAGAGCTTGTTACTGGCTTGTGTGTACCTTCCGATTTCTTTCTCAATCGTGTACTCGTCCGTGAATTTGCCCTCACGAAGCGTCATCATGTCTTTAGTACACTATGCAAACGGTTCGTGCCGAATGGCGTTTAATATGTTGGCGCACGTTGCACAGCCACTTGTACGAGTGTCAAGTCATTGTTGTGCACGTGACGACCTATGTAATGTTAATCGGGGACGGTGAAGCAGGTCCGGCAGTTGTAGTCTCGCGTAGCCAGACCCCTTTCCGCCGCGGCCTCCCTGGCGAAATTGGGTCTGGTGTACGGCCTTTGACGTCGCTGTGTGCCGCGTAGCCAGAAATCGGCTATCTAAAGACCGGATTTAGTTTCTTAAACGCTTCACTAAAGACGAGACTGGTATGCACGCAATGCAATCCTATCTCAATAGCTTCTCTTGTTTCGTAGAGAACAACTCGAAGACTACAGCTAGAGTCGTTGCTGTTTGTGAAATCTGCATGTCTACAGCAGCGATTAAACGATTTGGTCTCTTCCTGATTGCTACTGTATGTGTTCACCAAAACAATGCACAAAACACATCAAATGATTACCCAAACACAGACATGTTTCGATGACGTCATGCAACTCCAAGCCCTTCCAGATATCGCTCACTCCGAACTGTATGCGGTCGCTTTAGACGTCAAAAACAGCAAACAGCACTGAGTACGTTCGCATCCATCCAGTACGTTCGCATTCAGTCTCCGTTGTGACACGAGCGCACAACGCTAGATCGTACGACGTCGATCATGGCTGCATGAAATCGAAGCCTGTCGACATCAACGTCCCCGTTTAATCGCTGCTGTAGACATGCAGATTTCACAAACAGCAACGACTCTAGCTGTAGTCTTCGAGTTGTTCTCTACGAAACAAGAGAAGCTATTGAGATAGGATTGCATTGCGTGCATACCAGTCTCGTTTTTAGTGAAGCGTTTAAGAAACTAAATCCGGTCTTTAGATAGCCGATTTCTGGCTACGCGGCACACAGCGACATCAAAGGCCGTACACCAGACCCCATTTCGCCGGGGAGGTCGCGGCGGAAAGGGGTTTGGCTACGCGAGACTACGGCAGTTGCTGGATTAATGTTCAGAAAGTTGACTTTTGCTATGCCAGAAGCACATTGCCCCGTACTTTCGGTTAGTGACGTAACTGATATCATTGTAGTCACGTGATAAAGGCATATCTCTTAGCGCGCGTTATTCCGGAGTAATGTTAAGTGCTTCCGCATAGTGTAATATTGATATCACCGTGTTATTAATATGTGACATTAGTATGTGTTATTGATTAATGTATTACATTATTATGTAATATGTAATTTGTAATTGTCCGTAGTACAAAGTCTGTACAGCATTGTTGCTATGATCTAAAGTTGAAAATGGTTAATATTAATGCAGTCTGTAGACATTAATGTTTGCTGATATAAAAGTTGAAAAACTGTTTAATATCAATAGACTGTAGACAGTGTTGCTTGCTATGGTATTAGGAAAATTTGAAAAATTCTTTTAATATCAATAGTCTGTAGACAGTATTTATTATAGAAAGAGTTGAAAAATTGTTTAATATCAATATACTGTAGACAGTATGGTTTGCTATGATAGAAAGATTGAAAAATCGTTTAATATCAATAGTCTGTAGACAGTGTTGCTACAGAGCCATTTAAATTGAAAAAACCTCTAAATCAATCCAGTCTGCAAACATTATTGCTCGCTATACAAGCTAGCCTCGTCCCAGACTCACGTGAGCCTGGCAGTGTCCGGTTCCCGTATGACACTTTCAGCCTCCCGTGAGACTCACCGCGCCTACTTTCACACACTTACTTCACTAAGTGTCACCCCACGTGACTACATAGTACCTACGTCACAAACTCAATTAGCTTAATCTATGTACTGTGTGACCCAGCAGATTGTGTATCACGCCCAAGCTTCCAAACAGTGCAAGGTGACTCTCCACAGTGAGTGATTCACCACGTTCACGCTATCCAAATCAAGACGACTTCAGCATGTGGAAAGGTGAGTGTATTCCTAACTGAGTTATTGTCCTACTCGCGTAGACTGGCGAGCCTGCCAAGTCTAGTTACAGCGATCTGGACTCCACGTGTAGTTCACTCGTTGTTTGTCCGGACAAAGATGTCTTTTCCCCCTAGAATGGCCCTGGAGACTTCAAGTTTACTCTCTCGAAAGTCATCATAATTGAAAACACGGAGAGCGGACTGCAATTCCATGTCAATGTGTCTCTTGTTGCCATTGCGCGCCCTACTGGCCATTATAGTCTGTGCACTAGCAAGGGTCGTGTAGATAGCGGATGTGCGACGAAACAACGAGTGAACTACACGCGCAGTCCGGATCGCTGTAACTAGACTTGGCAGGCTCGCCATTCTACGCGAGTAGGACACTAGCCTAGCTAGGAATACACTCACCTTTCCACATGCTGAAGTCATCTTGAGATTTGGATAGCGTGAACGTGGTGAATTACCCACCGTGGAGAGTCACCATGCGCTGTTCGGAAGCTTGGACGTGATACACAGTCTGCTGGGTCACACATTAGATAGATATAAGCTAATTGAGTTTGTGACGTAAGTACTATTTAGTCACGTGGGGTGCCAAGACTATGACGTGGGGTGACACTTAGTGAAGTAAGTGTGTGAAAGTAGGCGCGGTGAGTCCAGACTCACGGGAGGCTGAAAGTGTCATACGGGAACCGGACACTGCTAGGCTCACGTGAGTCTGGGGACGCGGCTAATACAAGCTACGTTAGCGAGTCTATCCAACAATATAAAGCCACACAACAAACACAACAGTCATACTTACGTAAAACGTCAACAACAAAAAAACCAAACGTCGTACAACAGTTTGCACTGCCAAATACAATTATCGTTTCATACACTACGTACCTACACAACACCGTATTCAAAGCAATTTTCCGCAGTCGCGCGCATCGAGGTAAGCCGCCACGGCCTCATTGAGGTCTCCCTTGGCCAATATAAGAAACTGTACCGTTTGTGCCACCGACTTTGCTTCAGTGATATCTACAAACTGCTTTACAAGTTGTCGGTTCTTCTCTAGAGACGCTCTGTACACACTCGACAACGACTCGGATGTCAAGGGTCTTGACTGAGTTACAGCGGCCGGCATCAGTGGCATTTGATTTTGAACACATGGAAGTTGGTGAGCTTGATTAGGAAAAGTCAGAGTCGAAGGTTGGTGCACGACGTTTGTTGCTAATTGTTTTGGCTGTTGAGTTGATGGTAGGGTAACGGGAAGATGTGAATGAGTGAGTCGAAATTGAGTGGGTTGCTTCATGGCGGTTGGAGTATTGAAGGGAAATTGGAAAAATGGAGAAAATGGGATAGGAATGAGGCCTGAAGAAGCTTGGCAGTTGCATGACACATTGTACTCGATGATGTATTCTGGCATTGTCCTGTATTGGTTGTAGAGAATGTACTCGTTCTCACCAGATATGTTGCCCTGTGGGAAAGCAAAAGGGATTCAGTGGAAGACTAGCAAGCACATGAAACGTAACTGAAAATGGACAATACGCATACACATGTACACACACACACACACACACACACACACACACACACACACACACACACACACACACACACACACACACACACACGGGTAATCACGTCCATCCATGTAGACAGACAGACAGACAGACAAACAGACAGACAGATAGACAGACACACACATGGGTGATTACATCCATCCATGTAGACAGACAGGTAGACAGACAGGTAGACAGACAGACAGACAGACAGACAGACAGACAAACAGACAGACACACACACACAGGGTAATTACATCCATCCATGTAGACAGACAGACAGACAGACAGACACATACACACATGGGTAATCACATCCATCCATGTAGACAGACAGATAGACAGACAGACAGACACACACACACACACACACACACACACACACACACACACACAAACACACACAGGGTAATCACATCCATCCATGTAGACAGACAGGTAGACAGACAGACAGACAGACAGACAGACATACACACAGACACACACACACACACACACACACACACACACACACACACACAGGGTAATCACATTCATTCATGTAGACAGACAGACAGACAGACAGACAGACAGACAGACAGACACACACACACACACATGGGTAATCACATCCATCCATGCAGACAGACAGACAGACAGACAGACAGACAGAAGACAGACAGACAGACAGACAGACAGACAGACAGACAGAAGACAGACAGACAGACAGACAGACACACTGAGCTGCTCGACTCACTTGTACAGAGTCATATGTTTTAGTGTCTCCAATAGCAATGTGTTCCTTCAATGGCTCTCTCCGTAGTGAAGAGTCCATGTGCCCTCTCGGATATTCCTACACAATCATGATGTTTAATCGATTCAAACACGTCCGAGGATATGAACAACTCGACCTTAATGTCTCCTAACAACACTTTACATTGAACCATAAATCTCTGCCCCCGCCGTTTCCAATAACGATTACATTTCTGCGGGTTATCACTACACAAATTTTGATTAATAACACACACAGAAACAACAAAACACACACACACACACACAGTGACACACACACACACACACACACACACACACACACACACACACAGTGACACACACACACACACACACACACACACACACACACACACACACGCACACACACACACACACACACAGTGACACACACACACACACACACACACACACACACACACACACACAGTGACACACACACACACACACACACACACACACACACACACACACACACACACAGTGACACACACACACACACACACACACACACACACACACACACACACACACACACACACAGTGACACACACACACACACACACACACACACACACACACACACACACACACACACACACACACACACACACACACACAGTTGTGTATCTAGCCAAAACAGAGTCTAATAATTCACATAACTACAGGGCTAATGCCCCAGCTGGAGGTACAACGTCAGGTGCTGACTGACCACGAGACATCCATAGCCAGCAAGCAAGAATAGCTGGAATAGAACGACTTGGAAGTGAGCTCGGATGGTTTTAGTTAAATATTATGTATATTTATTATATATATACATATATACCCATATATTTGTATATAATATATAACACAGACAACACATATCCGCCCTAAGGACGAAAGCACAAAGAATCTAAGTCGCAATATCGAAATAATTAGGTAGATAGTCAACAATCACGAGGTCCAATCTGTCACTAATCATTCTTGAGTTATACTGCCACACACGAACAGATAACTGTTCATGAAATTGCCTGGAAGCTTGGCTCAGAGACAAGCCAGATGATAGAAGAGACTTCTTTACGATTGATATCAACACCTCCAGACTATGTGCAGCCCACACTCTGTATGATTCCACCACAAGAGGGTAGAACAAACAGCCATAACTTGAAACGTTAGCATGATGGCGTTCATCTTTGTCCACTTCCCAGCCTCAGCAGCGGCACCAGCTTTTATGGCAGCATTAATAAGGTGAGAGGGGAGTAAACGAATTCCTCACGGAATGTCGAAATAGGCAGCCTTGCCTAGGGAAAAGTTGGGATGGAAAACGTCACCTGGTCTTGTCATAGAATGAGAGGAACAGCGTTGTTCTCGACGTACATTGGATTTGTTAAGAGCAACTAGTGGAAGATGACGTCACATAAGGCATCATGTCGCTTAATCCGAAGAGGATCACAGCCAAGAGCATGGTCACCAAAAATGTCCTATTCATGACCGCACACATAACGGACTGAGTGTGGGGTGCTGGAAAAACCGAAATTCCCAAACGCAAACACAGAGAAGTCACAAATTCACGCGGAGACATGGCCAGGTCTAGACTTGAGTTGAGGATTGCCCTCAATCAATACAGTACCGGCAATAAGTAAGCTGACAGCGATAGGATAGGATAGGATAGGATAGGATATCATACGATACGATAAAAGATGCCATGTACGATAGGATAAGATAAAGATGATACCATACAATTAAGATAAGATACCATCCATACGATATATGATACGCAATATGATATACAATACAATTAAGATAAGATACCAAACGGTACGATATATGATACGCAATACGATATATGATACGCTATGATACGCTATGATACATACGCTATGATACCATACGCAATACGATACGATACGCATACGATAAAAATGTTAGGTTACTTATTGCCGGTACTGTATATATATATATATATATATATATATATATATATATATATATTGGGTTATTGTAAAATATAATTTGTATATTTATATTAATAAAATCACTTTAAAAATAATACGTTAAATATTAATTAATTAATTATTTACAAATCTGTTAAATATTAATTAATTATGTACATTAATTGAATCACTTTACAAATAATGCGTAATTTTTCATAAATTAATTAATTAATGTATATTAATGAATTAAATCACTTTACGAGGAACACACTTATACCCCATTCACACGAGCTCTCCTAACAGGGCCGCTGGCACGGGTCAGCACTGAATGAAATCGTCGTGTGAATGTGGACCAAGCCAGGCTGACGGGCACGCATGCTCTCTAGATACGAAAACGGCGTGGTCAGAGCACGAAACTTTGTACCTCATTGAATTGTGGGGTGAGGACAGCATCCAGGTTCAAATTGAAGATTGTGCTAGAAACAGGGAAGTTTACGTCAAACTAGCGGAACAAATGAAGGAAGCGGGATACTCACGAACGAGTGTGCAGTGTCTCTACAAACAACGTAGCTAGTGTGCGCACCAAGGAACACGCCTACTATCTCGACTGGCTCGCTTTACTAGCCCGGGCTGGCTCGGCTCGGCTCGGCCCAGTTTGGAACTGTGCTCGTGTGAATGGGGTATTAGACTAAGGTCTAATGACTATAGACTAAGGTCTAGACTTAGAAGACTAATGAAAAAGTCTGAGAACAACCAACCTGAAATAAATGCCAGTTCCAAACAGTCCCTGTCTACTTAGCCGTAGATCCAGTCCCTCATCTGCGATCACTTCCTGTTCGACGGACGTAACATGAAATAAGCTCCGCTCGTTGACGTTCCAACCGGCCGGGTGACTCTCCTCCATCAGCTTTCGTTCCAGCTGCAGCCGTTTATACAACAAGAGATTCTGTACTCTCTTGACACACTTTGGTTGCAGACCAACGTCTCTCAATGGTTTACTGACTTCGTCAAATTCGGGTCCAGAATGTAATACAATGAGATGATATCTTCTGGGTAGCTCGGGAGGACACTCTGAGGACGAGGACCATGTCCAGTGAGAGGGATATTGAGGGATTGGATCGGATGTTTCCATTTCCATCATTTCGACGTCTTCCGAGTCGTTTTCTAGTCGTTGTCGTCTGTGTCTGTGAGCGAGTCTTCGTGGTGTTGCCTTAGTGGTGATTGGACTATCCCATGTCCAGTGAGAGGGATATTGAGGGATTGGATCGGATGTTTTCATTTCCATCATTTCGATGTCTTCCGAGTCGTTTTCTAGTCGTTGTCGTCTGTGTCTGTGAGCGAGTCTTCGTGGTGTTGCCTTAGTGGTGACTGGACTATCAAGTGCTGCTTGCTGACGGGCTAGAGCCCAGTCTTGCTGCATTTGCTGTGCTTGTTTTGCTTGGTCACTTAATCTAATCTAAAGAAATTGATCAAATAAGTCACACACACATGCACACGTGCGCGCACACACACACACACACACACACACACACACAGGCAGACAAACAGACACACACACACACACACACACACACACACACACACACACACACACACACACACAGGCAGACAGACAGACAGACAGACAGACAGACAGACAGACAGACAGACAGACAGACAGACAGACAGACACACACACACACACACACACACACACACACACACCTAAAAAATCCTAAATGTCAGGAGTTGCCTCTCAGAGGTCACACCCCCCAGCTGTTTAGCTGGGCCCTGTGCGCTACTCAGGGAACTCTGGGCCTGCGCTAGCAAACTCCTGGAGCCGGGCCAGGCACTCGCAGGAACACCGACTTGTGAAGCCAACTGTGGTGTGAGCACCCGAAGTCTCACCGGGACCCCAGTGGCTGATGTCAAGTCACAGCCGAATGGCCGCTTAGGACCCCAGTCAAAGACCAGGTACTCATTTATACTCCTGAGTCGAGAGAAGTAAATGTGTGTTAGTTTCTTGATTAAGGAAATTATGCCATAGCTCGCCATCACTGACTTGAACTTGCGATCCTTCAAGGTCCCGGATGTAAACACTCCATAAGATGACTCTCTAACCAACTGAGCTATCGCACCACACACACACACACACACACACACACACACACACACACACACAGACAGACATACACACACACACACACAAAGTCACGCACGCACACACACACACACACACACACACACACACACACAATGATCAGTCACGTGATTCATATACTCAACACAGAGAGACCTGTCTAACATGTTAGACCGCAGATCGTTAGACTCCAGATCTTGTAATTACAACGATTGACAAAGCCAACCAACATTTTCCTGTCAACTACACAAACCGTCAGTCGTCTGACTCATCTCTCTCTGACTACACCTGTAATTCACTGACGGAAACGCGCGCTAATTCACTGATGAAAAACGCGCGCTAAATTCACTGACGGTAACGCGCGCTGCACATCACAGCGCCACACTGACTACCAAATGCTACCCGACACACACTCCGAGCAACGCCACAAAGTCCACCGACTCTCACATATCGCCTGTCAACCGACCAACACACAACAATGCGGTCAATCCGCCTTCTCACATGAACGTCGCCGCTATCTTGACGCCGTTTCCCTTTCACGAGCTTCCGCGGCGGCTCCGACTCGCTCAGACGGCTCGGTAGAGAGCGCCTCTTTCCCCGCTCACTAAAATCCGAGCCATCTGTGACGAGACAGTCGGTTGCTATGCGCGGTTTGATGCCATCATGTAGCCAATCACCAGCGGATGAGCCGCTCTCGTCCTGTTTTTCGTCTCTGGCGGTTTGCGGTGGGTCGTGTTCGAAGTCTTGCATCGAGAGACTCAGTGCGAACGCTCGGTCGTGCTTCTCTTGTTCCTTCTTCGCCGCGAAGTGACGCTCGGCTTCCGTCTGCTCGTCGAGTACGCTCTCTATTATCTCAAGTTGACGGTGAGTTGATAATTGAGGTGAGAAGAACGGTTGCACAGCAAGAGCAGATGAGAAAATGGACGGTTTAGCTAGCCGCGTCCCCAGACTCTCTCCCGCTAGTCTTGTCCGGTGCCCGTATGACAATTCCAGGAGCGATAGAGTCTGGGATCATCCCGCCTACTTCCTGCCATATCTCCTTTCTAAATGCTCACTAAGTGTCACCCCCAATTTCCTAAGACCATTTTAGCAGCAAGTCGTATAATTGGGCTAGAGAGCAACAAGTTCGAGAAATTTGTAGTGTGCCAACGTTGTCATTTCTTAGATACATACGAGGACTGTTTCCAACTAATTGGTTCAAGGAGAATGCCAAAGCAATGTAGTCATGTACAGTTTCCTTGTCATCCTCAACGTCAGTACAGACAACCTTGCAACGAAGTGTTGTTTCGACAAATAAAAAGTTCAAAACAGTCGTATTTTCCATTGCGTACTTATTGTTATCGCAGCATTCAAGAGACTTTGCGCTGCTTTGTTAAGAGACCAGGATTTGCTGATGCATGTGAGGTTTGGAGGTGCAGAGATTTGCCTGAGGATGTCTTGGCTGATGTCTATGATGGTGCTGTGTGGAAGCAATTTCGGTACGTTGATGGGGATCCATTTCTTGCAATGCCTCGTAACTATGGTTTTATGTTGAATGTAGACTGGTATCAACCATTCAAGCACAGTCCTTACAGTATCGGAGTCATATATCTTGTTCTACTTAACCTTCCTAGAGCAATGCGTTTCAAAAAAGAAAATGTTTTTGTAGTTGGAATCATTCCTGGACCTCAAGAACCGTCTCTAACAATCAACGGCTATCTTAGACCATTAGTAGATGAGCTCGACATGCTGTGGACTGGCGGCGTATGTCTGCCCTCTGCAAGTTCTCCTTTGGTTTTAGAAAGATACCGGTGTGCACTTCTGTCAGTCGCCTGTGACATACCAGCTAGTCGAAAAGTTGGAGGTTTTTTGGGACATTCAGCCAGAAAAGGTTGCAACAAATGCTACGCAGACTTTGAATCTGATCGACTTGACATTGGCCTTCAGCGTTCAGATTTCGCTCACAGAGAACATGTTGCTGAGGTACTAAGAGCATCCACAAGACAGGAGAGAGACAGCATAGAATCAAAGTTTGGTGTTCGGTACAGTGAGTTGTTACGGCTGCCATATTCCCGGCCCATTCGGTTCATGGCAGTTGATCCTCTGCATAATTTGTTTTTGGGAACTGCGAAAATCTTTCTGAAGGACATTTGGCTAAACAATCAAAAGCCATTAGTGTCAAAGTCAGATATGGTCACTATACAAGAGCGAATAAATAGCATTCAAGTGCCTTCTTCCATGGGTCGTATCCCTAGAAAAATTGCAAGCAACTTCGCAAGTCTTACTGCTGACCAGTGGCGCACTTGGACAACTGTCTTTTCGCCTGTTGCTTTGCGGGATATGCTGCCAAGAGACCATTTTTGCTGCTGGCTCAAATTTGTGGATGTTTGTCGCCTCTTGTGTCAACGAGCCATTACAGCTGTTGATCTACAACAAGCTAATGACCTTATTCATTCCTTTTTACAAGATGTCGGTAAATTGTATTACGCAGAAAAAAATATCACACCAAATATGTACCTTCACATGCACTTGTGTGATTCGATCCGTAACTTTAGTCCTGCTCCAGCATTCTGGCTTTTTGGCTTTGAGAGACTCGATGGCATTCTGGGTATTACAAAACTAATAGGAAGAATATCGAGATGCAAGTGATGAGAAAAACATTACTAGACTTGGGAATGGATGACACCGTTCAGCCACTAAATGGAAAAGGCATATTTGGACCGGTTTTTGAGACAATTCGAGGTGAAAAACGAGTTTTGGGTGGGAGAGGTTCCTCTTTACTCGATGTTAAAGATCACTGATTTCGGTAATGTATGACGCAGTCACAGCAACTCAAATAGATGGGCACAATTTATTGTCTACTGTTGGGCTATATGCCAAGCGAGGTACTATCAAATTCTCAGCATTTGATGAGTCTGACATACAACATCTAGTATCAATGTATCGGGTTGTGTTGGGAGTGCCAATTGCTGCTTTGGTTGTGCCACGGATGTTTACGATGTTTCAATCCCTGGAAATAGCAGGACAGATATTTGGCAGTAGAAATCGAAGCCATGCATCACTGTCACACATTCTTGCTAAATGGACTGGCCAAGTAGGGAAGATAGTGCTAGACGGTGAAGAGAGACCAGGACAAATTCAGCACTTTGTACACCATCGCATATGTTGCAATGGAACATGGCACGATTCTTTGTTAGCTGTTGTACTGTGGAGCTACAGACATGAAATGAAAAATAGGTTTGATGGAGTCACGTTGTGGTGTGCAAACCATCATGAAGATGCAGGACCATCTACGTACATGCCAGTGCAACGAATTGCATCTCTATTTTGTCCTGAATATGATGTTGTATCAGAGTCACAAGTGATGTTTCCTTGCCCTCTGTCTCTGAAACTTTGTTTGTAGATTCCAGGTGTTATGTGTACAGAAAGCGCTATAGTTAGCTATTCCAAATGGTGTGGTAATCTTAGGAAGAAACTAATTACATTCATGTACAACTTCGCTGCTGCTAGGTTAGTTGTCTCATAAAAATGCGTAGTATGTTGATTTGTATAATAGATGTCAATTAATCATAGACAATGCTAGTGTCCTCAACGTTCAGATGCACGCATTAACACACTTCAGTCCTATTGCATGAGCAGTGGCGGATCCAGGATTTAGCAAAGGAGGGGCGCAGAAATGACATAATATCTATGACGTCACAAGTTAATATTCATGATGTTCCGGACACAATGCGCTATTAAATAGTAGGTCTTGAAAGAAGGTATGATCCAAATCTGAGTGTGAATAAAAGACTGAAGAACAACTGCAACTGATCTGCATGATGGAAGAGTTTCAGCGAAGTGCTGGAGTCAGGAAACACAAGTGAATGCATAGCTAGTGCATATATACACATTAGCTGACTGTATACTCAGTAAACCACTGATAGACTGTTGCCTGAACTTTCTTTCGGCAATGAAAAACTGACTAGGTCAACGTTATAACGATGGCAAGTTGGCAACAGAACTCAGTACACTTCCGGAAATCGCACGCCTCTGTAACGTGCGTAACGCACTACACAACTACAGCACACAGGCTATAGCGAAAGAATAAAGACTTTGCCAACTGGAGGGCGCGTCCACATCTGGATCCGCCACTGATGCGTAACAGCGCATGGATGTGTACAGTACGCGTACATCACGAAATTATTTGAACACAGTCAATTACGGCGTTAGTAAAGATTAATTAATGTACAGTATCTATTATGCGGTAAAATATATAGTAAATTATAATATATAAATAATTTTTATTTCAATAAACTAACGCAATAAAAGATGTGCTCAAATACCATTAAAACACTTTGAAAACATTTAGATGAGATTAAAAATGTGACCAGATAGATGCACAATATAATACTATATTTAGACAGAAACAATGGTGAGTCTAAATGTGTAAACAATTTTGATCAGAATTTTAATGCGTTTAACAGTGTAAATACGTTACCACATTTATCATCAGCTAAATTTAGCTTTAATGTGGTGTAACGTCATGCAAACATTTAGAGTAGTGTAAATTAGATTACATGACTAGACAAATGCGTGGGGCATTCAGACTTTATTTAGAGAAGACAAAATGCCTAGAAATATAGACTACTATATTTGCCTAAATGTATGCTATATTGTTTAGTGCGACCAGTACAAAATACAGGAAACCCGTGAAAAATGTTTTGCCGTTTATTACGCTGTAAATACTTTTTGATGTCGATTAGTACGACTCCAAGTTTCTTGTTTTTAGACTTGGTTGAGCTATTCAATTTTTGCCAGAAGTATAAATTTATAAATAATCATTTAAAAATCTCAAAATTTACGTATAAACAGGATGAAACCTACCGAAACCTACCGAAACCTACCCTAAATAAGCAGTACGTTTAGCATGGGGTTAAACTGTCCTAAACATGACCTAAACATGGTACCATGTTTACAGTGGCCTAGACATGTAACGGAACTTGCACTAAACTTAGGTCATGTATTGTACTATGTTTAGGCGAGCCTATACCTACGCAAAACATGACCACTATGTTTGGCACAGGTTTAGGCCAACCTAAACATAGCCGAAACCTAAACTTTCGTCCAGTGTAAGTGTCACCCCCAACGTCATCAAGTGTCCCGTAACTTCAAAATCAGATTAGCGTTAGTCTAATCCAATAAACGTACCACAGTGGATGCTATGACCATTGTTTGGTGTTTGTGGCATATCCAGCACTTGCAGACAACTGAAGCATGTTGAAAAGGTAAGACTATGGAGTATTGGTGACGAATTTCGTGTAGGCTTGTAGTCTGAGATCTACAAGTGGCGGATCCGGAGTGATGACCTTCTACGTAGTTCACACGAGGCCATTAGCGTTTGTGAGCAGACTAGACTCTGTAGCAAAAAGCGCGCAATGGCAAGGGAAGGGGTTGATCTTGACATGAAACTACCGTCTACCCTTCAAGTATGAAAACAAATACATCTTTTCGCGAAAGAATAGCCCTGGAAGCTTCAAGTTGACCCTCCAGACGGTAGTTTCATGTCAAGATCAACCCCTTCCCTTGCCATTGCGCGCTTTTTGCTACAGAGTCTAGTCTGCGCGCAAACGCTAATGGCCTCGTGTGAACTAGCTAGAAAGTCATCACTCCGCCAATTGTAAATCTCAGACTACAAGCCTACACGACACTCGTCACCAACACTCCATAGACTTACCTTTTCAACATGCTTCAGTTGTCTGCAAGTGCTGGATATGCCACAAACACCAAACAATGGTCATAGCATCCACTGTGATACGTTTATTGGATTAGACTAACGCTAATCTGATTTTGAAGTTACGGGACACTTGACGACGTTCGGGGTGACAGTTGATGACGTTGGGGTGACACTTAGTGAGCATTTAGAAAGGAGATATGGCAGGAAGTAGGCGGGATGATCCCAGACTCTCTCGCGCCAGGAATTGTCATACGGGCACCGGACAAGACTAGCGCGAGAGAGTCTGGGGACGAGGCTAGGTTTAGCCACAGAACGAGAATTTGTCAGAACCGTTGAATTTGTATACCCGGATGTCACGTGACAGGGCGTGTTACCACGGCGATGCTATGCATGACGCGTTGTCGTGTACCACTGTATGTGGGTGACGTCAGTGACGGCATTTCGTCGCAGTGCACGTTTTTTATTATCATAAATTCAGGCGTGCAAACACGTCAGATATGATCGTATCATTTACTTCTTTCCCGCTACATCATACACGTTTAGAGTTTTAGATCAATTATCGGACACTCCCCAATATCGGACACTGGCGTATGGAATTCGAAACGAAACGAAGATTTCTTGTATCTAGGACATGCATGTTCACACGGTAACGCGACGTGCTAGATTCAGCTTGATCACTTGGCGCATTGCTGTTCACGGTGACAAAATAGAACTTCCGCTGCTTTTCCCGTCTATCGGACACGCCCATCAAATATCGGACAGCCGCCGGTTTTTGCTTTCGACGGTACCACAGTTCACTGTCTGCATCTTGATATAATAGGTACATGTCTCTTCTACTCGCAGTGATAACAACAGATCGGCAGCTTTGCACGTTGCTCTTCAGGAAGCTCAAGAAGAGGGGCGGGTTTTGTTTCCTAGTAACCGACACCCGAGTTTGCTTGATGCGATTGCAATATAGGCGAGAACCGTGAAGAATTGTGTTAGTGCTGACTGCAGACGTCTACTAAATGCCCACCAAGCACGGAAAGTCTTTGACTCGTCTCCGTATCAAACAGAAGAAGTATTTGGAGAGAAAAGTAGATCTTAAAATGACTCCTATGATGCATGTATGGTCAATGTAGACGCGTAATAGACAATTACGATCGCAAAAACCAGTGTTCTAGATGTCAAGGCGACGTGTGCATGACGCGACGGTAGGGTCTGGCTACGCGAGGCTATTTACTGGTGCCGTCTCTAGATTCATTTGTTCGCGAAGGATGGCGAGGTGCAGGACATGCTAGAAGAAGGTGTAGTCTCGCGCAGCCGGCCCTCCCCCTTTTGACTTCCGTTGGCGGGGAGAGGGTCTGGTAAGGTTCCTTTGATGTCTTGGTTTCTGCCGATCCCAGCATTCCATGGGGCATTAATAACGATGATATGTTAATTAAGATAAGCGAGCAACTGATGGGAACGCATTACTAACTAAAAATATCCGCATATACAGCGCTTCTGTTTCTGCTGCAGGTGCTACTGGACTTTGTTCTAGTTCAGTTGCTCTCACAGGTTGCGTGGCTGCCTGCTATTATGGAGCGCCATCCGTGCCAAAAAGCGTACTTATAGTTGATATTCTTATTCGCTCGATTACAATCGCTCTTGCAATCGAATGAGTGATCGCTCTTTCTTTCGAATCTTATTTACACTATAATATTATATGTATGTACGCTTTTTGGCACGGATGGCACTCCATAGTAGCACACTCTAGTGGCTTCTGTACTGTCAAGTTCGGAAGTTGCGTGACCATGCACTTCGAATTTTCGTAGGTGAGACGTACGGCACATGCTAGAATGCTGTTGGTTCCCGGAGAACGACTCACCTGCCAATGTACATGTTGTCGTACAAGAAGACGACCTGCGCTCTTCTCTTACCATGCCCATAGCAAGCAGCCACGCAACCTGTGAGAGCAACTGAACAAAGTCCAGTAGCACCTGCAGCAGAAACAGAAGCGAAAACTTCGCTGTACATGCGGATACTAATTAGTAATGCATTCCCATCAGTTGCTCGCTTATCTCAATTAACAGATCATCATTATTAATGCCCCATGAAATGCTGGGGTCGGCAGAAACTAAGACATCAAAGGAAACTTGCCAGACCCTTTCCCCGCCAACGGAAGTCAAAAGGGGGAGGGGCTGGCTGCGCGAGACTAAGATGAAGGAGGGTTATAATTGTTTTCAGTTTAGCAGCTGTAAATTTATTCATTTGTTTGTGGACGGCCATATAGATAAAGAAACAACTGGTGTGGTGGAAGAGCGGTGTCGGAAATTCTACTCTTCATTATACTCAATTGTAGGGGCTGTCAAAGGTGTAGGTCGTAATCCTACAGTATGGACAACGATAATGTACTCTGTATTGTTACCTGTATTGGGCTATGGATGCGAACTGTGGGATTTGGGAATGGGAAGTACCAAACGTTTACATCAGCGTGGAGAAGAGGGTATCGGAGAGGGCTAGGGATCTCAAACAGAGCATCCTTGCGTGAAACTCTTGGAGAACCTATCAGGGAAGCTCCAGATCTATTGCGTGTTAGCCAGCTCTCTTTCGTAAAGAGAGCAGTTCATTCTAATAATGAATTAGTGAGCGGATTCACTCTGAATACTCAAGGCAATCTGTGGCGATCAGTGGACAATGAGACAAGGACAAGAATCATGGTGTTGTCCTACATGGACTTTAAGAGCTGGATTAAACCTTAATTTATGTTTGTTTATTCTTCTACGTTTATTCTTCTATGACTATGATCTATGTTTACTTGTTAGTGTATGTATCTTGTCTGGCCTATAGCACTGTACCTGTAGTGGTATGAAACAAAATATATATCGTGCTCAACCAGATCAGTCTGGTTTGTAAAGTCTATTACAAGTACCGGAAGCAAACTCTGCTTCAGAAGTACTTAGACCATCACGGCTGTCTAGAAAGAAGACATGACTTTACGAAGGATCCGAGTAGATCCCAGAAGCACTGTTTTCTGTAAGTGCTGCAGGTTGTGATGACCTGGAATGATGACCTGGAATAATGTCCAGCCACCGTGCAATACCTGCGTGCACTATGCCCAAAGCTCCCAAGACCACCGGAACCACCAGTGTTCGATAATGCCACATGCGGCTTATCTCCACTCGCAAGTCGCTGTACTTCGCCAACTTCTCAGCATGTTTCTTGCCAATGTTGCCATCAGCAGGACAGCTGATATCAATAAGAAGACAAGTGTTTGTCTTCCTATTTCTGAGACAGATGTCTGGACGATTGGCTTTGATCTTCCTGGCAGTGGGGATGGTGGTATCCCACATCATAGTAATGTCATCCATTATTATGTGTGTCGCTATGCCCCTCCATAATGGGCAAGTGGGGTCTTTACCCCCATCTGGGCGCCCACCAACCAGGCAGGTGAGCCCAGCGGGGTACATGTTTCCGTGTAGTCCATACGGCGATCAATGACTAGTCAATTCGATATAGATTGCAGGCATTACGGTGACCGCGTACTCGATACAGCACGCCTAGTGGATATCAACGACCAACACGAAAGCACTGGACGTCATCGTCAACGGACCGTTCGCCAGACCACAGAAACTCCCCAACGACTGAAACGAGTCATAGTCTCATGGATAAAGCTAGAGAAACATGAGAAAGAAAGACAGACAAGTTTCATCAAGCAAACTCGGGTGTTCGGTATTAGAGAGCAAGACCCGCCCCTCTTCTTGAGCTTCCTGAAGAGCAACGTGCAAAGCTGCCGATCTGTTGCAGGGGCGGCGGAGCGAGTTGAAAGTTGAGGGGGCTGAATTTTAGGAGCAAGGCCCCGCCCACTTATATTTAGGTCACACCCACTCTGAGCGTAATATATGTAGCGGTCTATTCTTTAACGAAAGGGTAAACATTACAGAAAGCAGAAATTCTACAGCATAAAGTTGATAAAGTTGGGGGGGCTCTAGCCCCCCCAGCCCCCCCCGGCTCCGCCGCCCCTGTGTTGTTATCACTCTGCGAGTAGAAGAGACATGTACCTATTATATCGAGGTGCAGATAGTGAACTGTGGTAAAGGTGGAAAGCAATAGCCGGCGGCTGTCCGATATTTGATGGGCGTGTCCGATAGTCTGGAAAAGCAGCGGAGGTTCTATTTTGTTACCGTGAACAGCAATACGCCAAGCGATCAAGCTGAATCTAGCACGTCATGTTACCACTCTCTACGTTCATGCCTTAGATACTAGAAATATTCGTCTGGTTTCCGTACGGCCGTGTCCGATATTGGGGAGTGTCCGATAATTGATATATGACTCTACTTCCGGGCGAGAAAGTCCGGCTGCGCATGAGGGCCTGGCTACGAGGCGCTTAGCCTCAAAGTTGCAGACCGTCGTCGAAAAGAAATGGGAGTCAACATTATTATTTCTAGTAGTTTTCTCATACTCTGACACACAAGTGACCAACAAACTCATAATCTTTTCAATGTAAATCAACTAAAACATATGGAGCAGTCACTGACATGCCATCACATGCAGTACATATACATGATTGTCTGTAGCCATTAAAACAACCAATAACCAACAAATGCAGAAAACTAAATACACAACACAAAACAATAAAACACAACAACATGTAAAATCAGATTGTAACAACAACCATGTATGTCTTACAGTCGTTGTTTCTGAATAATTTCTAAAAGTAAAGAAGATGAGAGTTGCTTCATTTCAGCCCTTCCTCACATCACATCAAGATGATTGCATATAAATGTGATGGCTTGTTCTTTCAGCAGTGGAATGTTGTGAGTGTCTGACAAACACAGAACTTCAACTGCATTCTCTACTCTAATCCGTCCTACCACAATCTGTTCACAGTAACTCTTCAGTTTGGAAACCAGAAAGCGATCAGAAAGAATGAGAAGTTGCCATACCATCTTCCAGTCATTCACATCCACACTCACCTTGTCTGTAATGAGATACACAATGAGAGCTCAAAAAGCATCATAGCTTGCATCTTGGATTGGAATTGTGGTCACGTGTCCATCACGTGAAGGATGGGATTCCTTCATTCCAGATGAGAAGAGACGAGAAAAATAAGAACTGCGAGCAATTAGAATGGGTTTATAAGCAAAGATTTGTTTGCATTCAACTTGGAACACAACATCTGCCAAATCCTTGTTGTCTACAAGAAACATCTGATCTTCACCCAATGATACATCCAAGTTTGGTAGTGATAGTAAATACTGTTGGAGATCAACTTTACGAATGCAATGTTCCTGTGTAAAGTAAAGCGTATGGGTTGACTCGTTCAAAAGAAGGCAACACGAATAGTTTAGTTTTACTTCCTCACCATTGCATGCCATCTACCAGACCTTCCTCACCACATCCCACTAGAGTAGTTATTGTCTCCATGGTAGAGGAAATTATTCTAATCATGTGATTTAGAGTATCACACACAAAGATGCAACCTTTGCTGTCAATAGTAATTTCAAACGGTCAGTTTTATATATATATATATATATATATATATATATATATATATATATATATATAGTGTCACTTCTAATTCCCTGCCCATCAATTGTAAATAGTCCTTTGTCTCCTGATCCAGCCAATGTTCTCACTGTGCCACACTCATCCACCTACACACAATGACATGCACAACATTAAGAAATGACATCACTACCAATTTTAAATGTTCTAAACAAAGCAGGAGAAAATTAAGCAAAAGCTATGGGTGTGCTGTTCTAGAATATTTCTTCCTATTACCAAAGCTAGCTTGTCCTACCCGTATGGTCAAGAGTGCAGTTCGGGTCAATTTGATTGTGGAAAGAGAAAAGGAATGTGAAGGAGAAGGTAAAATATGGAATAGTGATCAAATGCATATGCACACGTACTGCACTCCCTGCAGACGTATGCCTTCGTTCTGGTTCTCATGTGCTATGCTTAGAAAGACTCCCAAGGATTGCTTCAGAGAAAAGACAATATTTTCACGCCACTCACATAGTCTTCCTCAAAACACTTTCCATAGTTTATCGAAAAGAATAATTGGTATCAATTGAACAACCTAGTGGCCTTTCCAATATTCCTATTCTAAAATATTCCAATCAAATACAAATGCACCCAACTTAGCAGGTAAAACCACAACATTTCGTGTAATTCACTCAAGTAACTCTACAACAAAATTCTCAATGTTAGTATGTCTCATCACTAGTAAGCACTGAGCACTGCCACAGAGATTTGTGTAGTAGTCTTAGATGTGGCCAGACCATCATATACTTCCGGGAGTATGACAGAGCTGTAAAGTCTGGCTACGCAAAAACTATTTGTGTAGCAGGATAGCTAATTGTGACGCTCACTTACCCAAGTTGAAACTTTATTGTGTAGCAGAAAAATCTGATGGCGTGCAAAAAATGATTCACTTTGTGGACAAAATTCTTGAAAAGGCTGTCAGTTTCTAAGTTATGAAACGTTCTTAAGGGTTTGCTCATTGCATCATTTTAAAGTTCAAGATCAATAAAATAATCTGTCCATCCATCCGTCCATTTGTCTGTCTGTCTGCCTGCATTTGCCATTTCAGCTACTCAATCCAGTCTGTCTATCTGTCTGTCTAGTTTATCTGTTGGCCTCTTGTCCTTCAGCAGGCATTCAAACGTCCACATTCTAAATACATTCACACATTCCTCTCTTATATATACTCACAGGCTTTGCCAAACTACGTATACACATGAGATCCCATACCTTTGTAGGATTAGGGAGGCTCGAGTGTAGTAGGTGCTGAATCAGTGACAACTAACAGTTGCTCTGACTAGGCAAAAGAGCAGCCCAATACTTCAAAACAAGTGGAGCTCAGCAAATACTACGACATTCCTTTAAGGTTTGTCTTGCACATCCTGAATGTGCAAGTTTCTAGTGGAAACAGTCACTTTCCTGAACTGCTTTAGTGTATAAAGGTATTTAAGTTAAACTAGTTTAAGGTGCAGCTAGTGGAAACACGGTCATAGTGTATATGCCACAATCACATTATGCTCGTTGCTTGTGAATAAAGAAATTTGTAATCAAATTTCGTACATACACATTGTGTGACACTCTCTAGCAAGGAAAAGGAGAAGTGACTTACAAGTTTTGCTGACAGATCGCTACGTAGTCGCTCGTGAGTCAGTTCATCATGCACACACTTCAATCGCTGCAGCAGCTGCATTGATCTCTGCAGAAAAATTCATAAAACAGAAACACACTGGAGAATTGGTTGATGGCACGCACCTTCTTCACAGCAGCCGTACTCGTCGACCGATAACTGTACAAGACAAAGTAAATTATGTTAGGTAGAGACGACGTTCAGACGACATCACGTGATTTGCCAATCCCTCTTCCTTCTACTTCCGGAAGGTTGGGACAGTGGGAAGTTGGCACGTGGCAATGTTGGATGTTAGCACCGTCGTGGAGACTCTCATTGTTGTGCGCACATCCAAAATCTCCAAAGCCACAAGACGACAAGCAACAACTACAGATTGGGCGTCTCCAACGAAACAGTTGGTCTATAAATTTTACTGCGCATGCGTAACGTCTTCCGCGTGTTTCAGTGAAGATGTCTATCCGTTCTAACGTCTTCGGCTCTGCACATCTTTTGGCCTCTTTCAGAGAGTTAGAAGAGGTAAAGATATGCGTGTCATGTTTATGCTCTTTTGTTTTTCTTTTCTTGTTACTTGTTTGGTGGGGAGCTGAAACGACGTGTTACACTGTAGTGATAATGATGGGACTGTCAGCTGACAGACTGCATGAGTTGCCCCAATGGGCTGTCTATACTGTCACATAGTGATCGAATTACGTACAGTATCAGTTAATTATTTCATTTGCTCGTTTGAATTTGATAATAAGAGGTCACAGAAGTCTAAAATGTTGCTTGCAATGAGTTAATAATTTTTGCACACTTTATCATATTGCCAGTGGTGGGTGACAATGTGAGAGATCAACGCAATAGAGTGTTGTCACAAAAGTGATGTCCCATCTATGACAATGACAACATGCTCGAGCATCACAGAAGTGGAAAAGAGGAGGAGATGGATATGAAAACTTATTGAGACAATCTTTTGTAGATGGATTTTGGAAACATCAGATTAGGTGGAAATGTTCTGTTTCAGACTAGACTGTACCCACCCCGGATGTGAGGGTGTGTGAGGAGGAGTATATAAGAGCAAGCTCACCAGCTCACTTCATCAGTATCGAGGATATCGGTCATCATCATGTTTTCATTTTCTGTGACAGTTCTGGTGCTCATTCAAGTCATTGCTACTTCTGGTGGTCAAAGTGTGTCGGATGAGAGAAATCAGCAGGTTAGGATGGTTTATCAAGTATTAATTAAAATATATTATTATGATTTTGTGTTTACTGAGTAGACATGTGTGTCTGCTGGTGTTCCTGGAGTACCTGGATCACCTGGAGTAAATGGATCACCCGGACGAGATGGAATGAAAGGAGAAAAGGGGATGAATGGAGAGAAAGGATTAGTGGGAGATGATGGTCGACAAGGAATAAAAGGAGAAGAAGGAAGGAAAGGAGAGAAAGGGATAAAGGGGGAGAGAGGATTGGTTGGAGATGTCGGTGGTAAAGGTAATGCTGGGAAGATAGGCCCACAAGGCCAAGATGGTCCACAAGGCCCACAATGTCTACAAGGGATAAAAGGAGGAACAGGAAGAAAAGGAGAGAAAGGAGAAGCTGTGACACTCAACTGGAAACAGTGTGTGTGGAATAGAGGGGATGGTACAAACAGCGGTCTGATTCAGGTTATTCCAACTCGATTTGTGATTACAATTATCAACGTGTAACTTGTTTCTGCTTTCTTTTCAACAGAACTGTAATTTTAGGAAACATGACAGCAATTCAGCTCTACATGTTGCATATGCAGGTACTCTCAGGGTTTACTGCACCGGTGGTTCTTGCTGTTCTCGATGGTATTTTACATTCAACGGTAACGAGTGCAGTGGACCTATGACTATTGAGGGAGTTGTGTTTGGTAATCCAGCTAATGATAATCCTCACCGTCACAGACAGATTGAGGGATACTGTGAGAACATTCCTGCAGGTCAAGTCACAATTGGATTCAACATTGGAAACTGTAAGGGATACTCGACTTATGATGGCAATACAGGCTATTTTACGGTATCTCGCATTATGATGACAGAAGTTCCTCCATCACAAAAGTGAGTGAATTAGAGAGGAATTAGAAGTTGTGTTCAGTAGAGTTTGCAGTACGTACAGTACAAGGTTGCTGAAGTAGAAAGGTTGATGGTGCATGTGCATGTCTCTCTTTGCCGTATGTGAGTGTATGTATGATTTATTCAACATTAGCTGCAACTAACAATCGATATCGTCCGTCAAAACTACAGAACAAACGATTGCCCAGAGATAGAGACCATCCAAGTTTGCTTTGAAGTGTTTGTGTGTGGTGTGGTGTGTGTGTGTGTGTGTGTGTGTGTGTGTGTGTGTGTGTGTGTGTGTGTGTGTGTGTGTGTGTGTGTGTGTGTGTGTACAACGGTTGAGCCTACTCAATCTGACACTTCACCTTACTGAGTGTTCTATAGTCCAGTGATTGCCCCAGGATATTTTGCCAGCCGGCTAACAATGGCTGACATGATACTGCTAAACATGTAACCATGCAAACATAACTTTTATCAAGAATTAGGTCGAGATTGGTAACTGGCGCAGAAACAGCCGGTCTCTAGGGCAATCACTGTAAGTCTAATCCTTGTTTCTAAACTTTACAAAGGAGGAGACAAGTAGAAAAGACAGAGCAAAGAGAAAGAATGTTATAGTGCCTCACATAGAAGTGAGGCTTACCAGAGAGTTTGACCCAAGACATCCTGCATTGCAACTATAAGGGCATGCCAACGAGGTAGCCTCAAAACTCCAGACATTCTCACCGTGCCTGCTCCGAGCATGAGTGTGACTGCTGTATCAGACTCCTGAAAAGATGTAGGAAGACTACAGTAGAAGACCTCCACAGTAAGTCCACAAGGCCAAGATGGTCCACAAGGTCTACAAGGGATAAAAGGAGAAACAGGAAGGAAAGGAGAGAAAGGAGAAGCTGTGACACTCAACTGGAAACAGTGTGTGTGGTATAAAAATGATCATAAGGACAGCGGTCTGATTCAGGTTATTCCAACTCAATTTGTGATTACAATTATCAACGTGTGACTTGCTTCTACTTTCTTTTCAACAGAACTGTAATTTTAGGAAACATGACAGCAATTCAGCTCTACATGTTGCATATGCAGGAACTCTCAGGGTTCGATGCTCCACTGGTTGGTGCTGTTCTCGATGGTATTTTACATTCAACGGTAACGAGTGCAGTGGACCTATGACTATTGAGGGAATTGTGTATGGTGGTCCAGCTAATGGTGGTCCAGCTAATGATGATCCTCACCGTCACAGACAGATTGAGGGATACTGTGAGAACATTCCAGCAGGTCAAGTCACAATTGGATTCAACATTGGTAGCTGTAACAAACGGACATCGACAATATATGATGGCCATACAGGATATCTATCGGTATCTCGCATTATGATTGCAGAAGTTCCTCCATCACAAAGTGACTGAATTACAGAGGAATTAGAACTTGTGTTCAGTTTGCAGTACGTACAGTATGAGGTAGATGAAGTAGGAAGATGGATGGTCTCGCTTGCAGTATGTGAGTGTACGAATGATTTATTCAAAGAGTAGCTGCAACTAACAATCAATATCGTCTGTCAAAGCTACAAAACAAACGGTTGCCCATAGAAACCATCAAAACTTGCTTTCGAAGTGTGTGTGTGTGCGTATGTGTGAGTGAGTGTGTGTGTGTGTGTGTGTGTGTGTGTGTGTGTGTGTGTGTGTGTGTGTGTGCTTGTAGTGCAATAGCTCAGTTGGTTAGAGAGTCATCTTATGGAGTGTTTACATCCGGGACCTTGAAGGGTCACCAAGTTCAGTGATGGCGAGCTATGGCATAATTTCCTTAATTAAGCAAGAAACTAACATACATTTGCTTCTCTCGATTCAGGAGTATAAATGAGTACCTGGTCATTGATTGGGGTACTAAGCAGCCATCGGCTATGACGTGACATCAGCCAGTGGGTCCTGGTGAGACTTCGGGTGCTCACACCACAGTTGGCTTCACAAGTCGGTGCTCCTGCGAGTGCCTGGCCCGGCTCCAGGAGTTTGCTAGCGCAGGCCCAGAGATGCCTGAGTAGCACACAGGGACCAGCTTAACAGCTGGGGGCGTGACCTCTGAGAGGCAGCTCCTGACATTTAGGATTTTCTAGGTGTGTGTGTGTGTGTGTGTCTGTGTGTACTCGTGTGTGTGTCTGTGTCTGTGTGTGTGTGTGTGTGTGTGTGTCTGTGTGTGTGTGTGTGAATTAGTGATCAAGATTGTAATCAATAAGTAGTGACAAAGATGGCATGCCCTACCCATGTGTAAACCCATCCCAGTGATTATATATTTAGCGAACACCACGTATTACTAAGTGTACCTTGAACACCACGTATTATCTACAATGGTTGAACCTACTCAATCCGACACTCAACCTTACTGCCTGTTTTATAAGTCTAATCCATGTTTCTGATTTCATTAAACTTTACAAAAGGCAGGGCAAAGATGGAAGAGAAAGAAGACCGTATTACCTCACATAAAAGTGAGGCTCAATTAATTGAATTAGCAGAGAGTTTGATGCAAGACATCCTGCAGTGCAACTACAAGGCATGTCCACAAGGTAGCCTCAAAACTCCAAACACTCTCATCGTGTCAGCTCTGAGCACGAGAAGCTAGCCTACTACTGTAGTGTGCGAACTGCCGGATCAGACTCCTGGAAAGATATAGGAAGACGACAGTGGAAGACATCCACAGTACATACAATCAATCAGTCATCAAGTCTATGTATCAAGTCTACATTAAAACATTTGAGTTATGTGTAGTAGTTCGTCTTGTATCTATGCATGGGCAATGGACGTTGCAGTTCCCTCGCCCACAAGGGCAAGACCTCATACCTCAAGACATAACGGCAGTCCTACTCAACCTCATGCTACTGTAAATCAATATGTTGTTTGTAACCACAAATGTTCGTAAACTGCCACAAACTCTATTTCGTAAGAAAAAATGTTCATAAACTTCCCTCATTCGTTTTGAACGTGTGTGGAAGTGACAACAAAGCTCAATCAACATCCGGGTAGGTCTACACACGTACACCTACTTCATTCTAAATATATCTCTGATTTCTTGGCTTGCAAAACCCAATTTGTTGACAGCTAGTGCATGCAGGATACTACCCTGAGCCGAGAAATCTGTTCTGCCCATAACCAAAACAACGAAGACAATCATTCAGATATAGAATTGGATGTCCACCTGCATGGATCGATATTTGGCCTACAAAATGTGCATGGATATTTGGACCACAAAAAGACAGCAAATTCAAGTAATCTGCCAACAATATGTATTCACCATGTAATATTGTACATACAACTGGTAAAGTCGAGAAACAGCAGTCAACAGCGCTATGTATATATATATATATATATATATATATATATATATATATATATATATATATATATATATACAGTACAAACCGACATGAGTATTGTATTAAGAACAAACAGTACAGTACGTCTGTAGTGATGAAAGGTATCCAGTTAAACCAGTTTTAGTACCGTCTGCATTAAAGGATTAAAGCGATTACGTGAGGATCGGCATCCGTTGCAATGCCGCTATCGTTCGCTCAGTAATACTCCAACCGAGTCCTTCACCGAATGGTATATAATGTTCTTGATCTAGAATTCAGAGTTCGGTCTCATCTCGGTGTACATTCGATGTGTCGTAGAGCGTTACCTGTAATTTGTAATCAGTAATGCACACGACACATTAGAAGTCTGAAGGTTGAGACAGTAAATGTAGTGAATGCCGACTATGTAACTTGTTGTGAATCATTCTGAAACGGTGCATCATGTAACAGCCTACGTGCAATCTGCAGGGGTGTAGCCAAGATTGGGAACCAGGAGGTCATCAACGTAAACAATCTATTATATACATTTTAACTTGCCGTAAAGTGTTGCTGGCATGTGAAGAAAGTCAAGCTAGTCGCAGTACTTAGTACAGTAATCGCAAAGAGCATGCCTTACTACACACAAGTGCATACCTGCCTTGGAGTACGGACTGTCTGTGCCATCTCTACAGTAGTATAATTTTGAACTTAGTAGTGACGATGGAACATTTCCTACCAGTGATCCAAGACAGAAGGCACTGGGGTGCTCGAGCACCCTGAGCACCTCATCTGGCTACAGCACTAATCTGCCTGACATTACAAATGCTTAGTGTATGCCAGGTTATGTTTGCTGCTCATGAATACAGAAATTTGTAATCGAATTTAGAACATACACCCTGTCTGACACTCTGTAGTGAGAAAAGCAGCTACTTAACACTTTTGCTGACAGATCGTTCCTTAGTCGTTCGTGAGTCAGTTCGTCGAACTTCTCAATCGCTGCAGCAGCTGCATTGATCTGTGCAGAAAACATTCATACAGCAAAAACACAGCCAAATTGGTTAATTGCACGCACCTTCTTGACAGCATCCAAACTCGTCGACTGATGACTGTACAAGACAAGGTAATTGTAGATAACATACATAAATCAGGTCAACTAGAATAACGTCTTGCGTACCTCACTTGAGCATGGGATGCCGACGTACACGTACACCTAAAGAAACGAGAGAGTGTCAGAAAAAGAGTCATTAAAATTAGCGAAAACGTCGCGGCATTCTGTGGCAACCCTACATGTTTGTGATTAGGCAAATGAGCCAATTCACTCCCACACTCGAATCATTAGCTTAGATTGTAGACATTGTTTATCAAGGACAAGACGTCTTACTAAGTTAGTATGTACACAGGAAATCCAAATTGGTAAAATGATGACTGCCTTTTGACTGCGGCTATACATTACATGTAAGCTACTTGTGCTGCTATACCGAACATAAACCTTATGGTAACCAGTGTTCGAAATTTTATGGCAAAAGTAGTCATCACCTTGGCAACATCACAAATTTTAAGTCGTCAAGGAGTTTAGGACTGTTACACGTCACCCATAACTTGAGTGACTCTAGTCCTCAGGATGGCAACCTCACTGGAATTGGTCGTCACATGAAGTCGATTCGTCGTCAAATGACCTTATGTCTTGACGACCACTTTTTCGAACACTGGATAACGTGTTATACCTTGTCCACCAAACCTAATATAATCTACGTGATGCCACATTTTACTTTTTCACTTAAATTTGCACATTTTCACTCACAAGTCGTGTGACAGCCACATGTAAGCTACAGTGTGTACACAATACATGCGACCTCATTACACTGTGAGCTTTGTCACAACCCTAAATGTATTAGCACAATACAATAATACGTTTGTTCGTCTGTCACGCTATGAAACATCCACAATGACCACAGTTTACATCCAATGCCTAAGGAAATCACTAACGTATCCGTCCAAATACAAGCCCCACCAAAGTTCAAGCCCTGGGGCTTCAATTCAAACCACTTTGCAACTTAGTCTCACTCTGAGTGTTGGTCTTAATACAAGACCCATCTCTAGTGTGCAGTCAGTGTCTGTACCATCTGCCGATGTCTATGGTCGTTTATCTTGGAATGTTGTGATATAAATAGCCTTTTCTGTATTGGCGTTGGTGTTTACAATAAATGTTCTTTCACAGACAGACACACAAGCACACAGTCAACACAGACACCTCAGACACAAACAACAGAATTATTTCAAAAATAGCTACACACACATACCATGACATTCACTGCATCAGACATGTCGAGATGTAGATTGGTCGTTCCTTCCTTCGGGCACGCTGCCGAGCCTACAAGAAGGAAACCATAAACCAAATACATAACAACAAAGAGTATGTTATAACACTCAACAAATGCATTGTACATCTTAGGACCTAAGTCAGGCTTCACAATTCGATCTGGAAGTCTAAACAAGAATGGCACAAACATTCGTCAACTTTTACCAATAGATCAATGAATCGACCGAAACGAACCTGGCTGCAAGATTTAGCCGACAGTCTCGTCGTGTGTATTCCGGCAAAGGAATGTTTTCCATAAAATCTTCAAATCTAACAAAACAATACAATGTACCAACCGTACGTCAAACACTAAAAACATAAGATAACAGATCATTGAGAGACTACAACTACCAACTACCGCATCCGTTCAAATACAAGCCCCACCAAAATTCAAGCCCAGAAGCTTTAATTCAACCGTTTCACAACTTATATATAGTCTGGGTGTTGATCTTAATAAAAGACACAGACTGAATAAAAGACCCACCCTATCTTCAGCTGCATGCGTAGAGGCGGGATGTGTTTCAATCTGCAGCTAAGGCACCTATTCAACCACTCAGTTGAAACTATGATACATTCTTTCAAGTGTGTGAGAATCACTACCAATGTTGACAGCGTGGAGGATGCTCTAACAGCCTGCATGAACGATGAAAGCAATGGTAAGCAGATCAAACATCATCTCTACCTCAGCACTGACCAATCACAATCAGTGAGCTGAGGCCGGCGGATGCCACAGAACAGAAGGAAGAAGATGTAGCACTCTTGGAAGAATCAGACTTTGAAGGCTACACTGCAGACGACTCGCTACAATTTTTATGTAGCTGGACGATCACGTAAACAGATACCAGTAGTATATTGCAAGTCTACCATGCAGTCATATCTTCTTACAATAAAGGCCCCGTATAAATACAAGCCCGAGGTCTTTAATTATTACACAAACAAGCTTTTTGTATTCAACCATTTAATTCAAGCCCTGGGGCTTGTATTTAGATGGATAGTTTAGTGTCAATGCTGCTGTACCAAACAAATATAAACATAAACGTCACAAACTGAGAATCGACTCGAACCTTCAGCTTGAGTAACAGAGTAACATGGAATCGCCTTGATCGTCGACCATTCGAGCTGTAAAGAACGCACGTCACTCTGGATGAGAACGTAGTGTTGTATACGACTGTTTACCAGAAAGATCTTCGAAGCCGTTCCAAAACTGGTCGATTGGCAAGTCTTCGATGATATATCCACTTCTGCAGTTGACCATGTCGCAGTGATCCTTGCCTGAAATCATAGCAGCAGTTTAGACCTAAATCAACTGTAGGTATACAAACTAATGCATGTAAGCAGTAACAAGTACATCTGATGGCAAGATATCAAGCTGCTTAAGGGTTTGCTCATTGCATCATTTTAGAGTTCAAGATCAATAAAATAATCTGTCCATCCATCCGTCCATTTGTCTGTCTGTCTGTCTGTATTTGCCATTTCAGCTACTCAATCCAGTCTGTCTATCTGTCTGTCTAGTTTATCTGTTGGCCTCTTGTCCTTCAGCAGGCATTCAACCGTCCACATTCTAAATACATTCACATATTCCTCTCTGATATATACTCACAGGCTTTGCCCAACTACGTTTACACACGAGATCCCATACCTTTGTAGGATTAGGGAGGCTCGAGTGTAGTAGGTGCTGAATCAGTGACAACTAACAGTTGCTCTGACTAGGCAAAAGAGCAGCCCAATACTTCAAACCAAGTGTCGCTCGGCAAATACTACGACATTCCTTTAAGGTTTGTCTTGCACATCCTGAATGTGCAATTTCCTAGTAGAAACAGTCACTTTCCTGAACTGCTTTAGTGTATAAAGGTATTTAAGGTAAACTAGTTTAAGGTGCAGCTAGTGGAAACACGGTCATAGTGTATATGCCACAATCACATTATGCTCGTTGCTTGTGAATAAAGAAATTTGTAATCAAATTTCGTACATACACATTGTGTGACACTCTCTAGCAAGGAAAAGGAGAAGTGACTTACAAGTTTTGCTGACAGATCGTTACGTAGTCGCTCGTGAGTCAGTTCATCATGCACACACTTCAATCGCTGCAGCAGTTGCATCGATCTCTGCAGAAAAAATTCATAAAACAGAAACACACTGGAGAATTGGTTGATGGCACGCACCTTCTTGACAGCAGCCGGACTCGTCGACCGATAACTGTACAAGACAAAGTAAATTATGTTAGGTAGAGACGACGTTCAGACGACATCACGTGATCTCTTCTGTCGTGCTAGAAATGCCAATCCCTCTCCCTTCTACTTCCGGAATGTTGGGACAGTGGGAAGTTGGCACGTGGTAATGTTGGATGTTAGCACCGTCGTGGAGACTCTCATTGTTGTGCCCACATCCAAAATTTCCAAAGCCACAAGACAACAAGCAACAACTACAGATTGGACGTCTCCAACAAGACAGTTGGTCTACAAATTTTACTGCGCAAGCGCGTATTTTCCCGTGTGTTTCAGTGAAGATGTCGATCCGTTCTAACGTCTTCGACTCTGCCCATCTCTTGGCCTCTTTCAGAGAGTCAGAAGAGGTAAATGCTCTTTTTTTCTTTTCTTTTTACTTGTAGTGGAGATGCTGAAACGACGTGTTATACTGTAGTTATACTGATGGGACTGTCAGCTGACAGACTGCATGAGTTGCCCCAATGGGCTGTCTATACTGTCACATAGTGATCGAATTACGTACAGTATCAGTTAATTATTTCATTTGCTCGTTTGATTTTGATAATAAGAGGTCACAGAAGTCTAAAATGGTGCTTCCTAAGCTAATAATTTTTGCACACTTTATCATATTGCCAGTGGTGGGTGACAATGTGAGAGATCAATGCAATAGAGTGTTGTCACAAAAGTGATGTCTCATCTATGACAATGACAACATGCTCGAGCATCACAGAAGTGGAAAAGAGGAGGAGATGGATATGAAAACTTATTGAGACAATCTTTTGTAGATGGATTTTGGAAACATCAGATTAGGTGGAAATGTTCTGTTTCAGACTAGACTGTACCCAGCCCGGATGTGAGGGTGTGTGAGGAGGAGTATATAAGAGCAAGCTCACCAGCTCACTTCATCAGTATCAAGGATATCGGTCATCATCATGTTTTCATTCTTTGTGACAGTTCTGGTAGTCATTCAATTCATTTCTACTTCTGGTGGTCAAAGTGTGTCAGATGAGAAAAGTCAGCAGGTTAGGATGGTTTATCAAGTATTAATTAAAATATATTATTATGATTTTTTGTGTTTACTGAGTAGATGTGTGTGTCTGCCGGTGTTCCTGGAGTAAATGGATCACCCGGACGAGATGGAATGAAAGGAGAAAAGGGGACGAACGGAGAGAAAGGGATAAAGGGGAAGAGAGGATTAGTTGGAGATGTCGGTGGTAAAGGTAATGCTGGGAAGTTAGGCCCACAAGGCCCAAAAGGTCTACAAGGGAGAAAAGGAGAAACAGGAAAGAAAGGAGAGAAAGGAGAAGCTGTGACACTCAACTGGAAACAGTGTGTGTGGAATAGAGAGGATCCTAAGGACAGCGGTCTGATTCAGGTTATTCCAACTCGATTTGTGATTACAATTATCAACATGTAACTTTGTTTGTGCTTTCTTTTCAACAGAACTGTAATTTTAGGAAACATGACAGCAATTCAGCTCTACATGTTGCATATGCAGGAAATCTCAGAGTTTACTGCTTCAGTGGTTACTGCTGTTCTCGATGGTATTTTACATTCAACGGTAACGAGTGCAGTGGACCTATGACTATTGAGGGAGTTGTGTATGGTAGTCCAGCTAATGATAATCCTCACCGTCACAGACAGATTGAGGGATACTGTGAGAACATTCCAGCAGGTCAAGTCACAATTGGATTCAACATTGGAAAGTGTAAGCAATACTCGACGACTTATGATGGCCAATCAGGATCTTTTTCGGCATCTCGCATTACGATTGCAGAAGTTCCTCCATCACAAAAGTGAGTGAATTAGAGAGGAATTAGAACTTGTGTTCAGTAGAGTTTGCAGTATGTACAGTACAAGGTAGCTGAAGTAGGAGACTGGATGATGTGCGTGCATGTCTCTCTTTGCCGTATGTGAGTGTATGTATGAGTAATTCAACATGTAGCTGCAACTAACAATCGATATCATCCCCCAAAGCTACAGAACAAACGGTTGCCCACATAGAGACCATCCAAGCTTGCTATCAAAGTGTGTGTGTGTGTGTGTGAGTGCGCGCGCGCACGTGCACATATCTAAAATGGTTGAACCTACTCAACCAGACACTAAACCTTACTGCATGTTTTATAAGTCTAATTCATGTTTCCGATTTCATTAAAATTTACAAAAGGCAGGGCAAAGATGGAAAGAGGAAGACGGTATTACCTCACATAACAGTGAGGCTCAATTAATTAAATTAGCAGAGAGTTTGACCCAAGACATCCTGCAGTACAACTACAAGGCATGTCCACAAGGTAGCCTCAAAACTCCAGACATTCTCATCGTGCCGGCTCCGAGCACGAGCAGCTAATCTACTACTGTAGTGTGCGACTGCCGTATCAGACTCCTGGAAAGATGTAGGAAGACGACAGCAGAAGTCCTCCACAGTACATACAATCAATCAATCATCAAGTCTATGTATCAAGTCTACATTAAAAACATTTGAGTTATGTGTAGTAGTTCGTCTTGGATCAGAGTATCTATGCATGGGCAATGGATGTTGCATGCAGTTCCTTCGCCCACAAAAGGCAAGACCTCATACCTCAAGACACAAGGGCTGTCCTACTCAACCTCATGCTACTGTAAATCAATATGTTGTTTGTAACCACAAATGTTCGTAAACTACTTCATTCTCAATATCTCTAATTTTTTGGCTTGCAAAACCCAATTTGTTGACAGCTAGTGCATGCAGGATACTACCCTGAGCAGAGAAAGCCGTTTCTGCTCCCAACCCAAACAACGAAGACAATCATTTAGAGAGTGTTGCATGTGCATCTGCATGGATCGATATTTGGGCTACAAAATGTGCATGGATATTTGGACTGTCAAAAGACAGCAAATTCAAGTAAACTGTCAAAAAAATATGTATTCACCATGTAATATCATACATACAACCAGTAAAGTCAACAGTGCTATATATATATATATATATATATATATATATATATATATATATATATATATATATATATATATATATATACATATATATATATATATATATATATATTCTTCTTCTATGCAAACTACCTCAAACTGCCCCAGACTACACCAAACACACACACACACACACACACACACACACACACACACACACACACACACACACACACACACACACACACACACACACAGTACAAACGGACATGAGTATTGTATTAAGAACAAACATTACAGTACGTCTGTAGTGATGAAAGGTATACCAATTAAACCAGTTTTAGTACCGTCTGCGTTAAAGGATTAAAGCGATTACGTGAGGATCGGCATCCGTCGCAATGCCACTATCGTTCGCTCAGTAATACTCAGACCGAGTCCTTCACCGAATGGTATATAATGTTCTTGATCTAGAATTCACAGTTCGGTCTCGTCTCGGTGTACATGTGATGTGTCATAGAGCGTTACCTGTAATTTGTCTTCGTGATTAGTATGTGTGTCGGACAGTCGGCGAACTTGTGAGTCAACATGAGACAATGAGATAAATGCTAGACAAACATGCATTAAATGACGTTTTTTAATTAACAGAGGAGTACTATGGTGCGTATCCTTACTTCTGGTGATACAAAATCTTCTGCTATCTTTATGCAACTATGTAGATTTCCTAAAAATTAATTAATTATTAATATTCAGTCAATCATCCAACACACATATTGTCAAACAATCACATGCAGACAGTGTGACAAAATACAAGCGTGAAATAAGGTTCAATAGATACAAGAAATGTAAACAACCAACTCTGGTGACCTTCCTGATTCTAATTCCGACAACAAGGAACTGAACTTACATTGTTTTCCTGTTAGGGATGTTTCCAAATAGAAAATGTTTTTTCGATGCCAACAGCATTATGAGATTAGTGATGACCCACCCGCCATCCCCTCTAATCCAGACATAATCTGAAATGCTGCCCCCACACACTGATTGAAAGAGCACATGTTTATGCAAACTGTAAACTGTCATGGCAAAAAAGGTTCCATTGACTTACTCTGCATATCAACCGCCTTCTGTCAATAAATGCATACTGTAGGTGTAAATCTGATGTCACACACACACACACACACACACACACACACACACACACACACACACACACACACACACACACACACACACACACACACATGCACACACACACACACACACACACACACAAACACACACACACACACACACACACACGCACACACACACACACACACACACACACACACACACACACACACACACACACTTGACTACAGCTGCCAATATCTGGCCACTCCGCCCCATATATGGGGAGAGCTGTAAGACAAGGTAGTTACTGTCTGCAGTTATGCCTCTGTTTGTTCCTGAGCCACCAGAAACGTCTTCCACATGTGCAAAACAGGGTAAGTTGACTGCTGTCTATTTCTGAAAAGCGTTTGCCATGATAACAGTTACGCCGTTGGAATCCTGTCTTGGAGTTGAAGCACCGTCCACATTATAATAGAAAATAATTAGTAAGAGCCACGCATGTTCTGGTTTAATCGACTGGTTTGTGCTAAAAAAGTAGGCTTCACTTAGAGCTTCTGTTCAGAGAGTAGAGTACCACATGCAGACGGTTCTTTAGAGTGCACATCCATGGTTAGAAAATACAAAAGAGGAGGGGGCTGGCTTCTATATCCGGTTGACCAAATCTAGAAAATATAACCGCGGGGATAAAGGGAGGGGCTGGCACACATAAGCGTTTAGATATTTAATGTATCAGGTAGTTAATGATGATGGTGAGTCCACCATATCCGTGACGACATATTTACTAAAACTGTACATGCAGATACGATTACACAGAACAGGCTTACACCTGTACCTGACAGTCACGCCAAATGTGGGTAGATGGGAGAAGGGTCCCAAATGCAAGAGTCTCCTGCTCAATGCGGGAGAGTTGGCAGCTCTGCTTGGCAGGAGTCATCCAGGGGCACTAACAATGGTGCAGCTCTCGGACTGGACACCAAGGCCCACAAGTACCTGTCTGATTGCCAAGCCAGCGGTCATGTCCACTCCAGTCAAAGACCAGGTACTCATTTATACTCCTGAGTCAAGAGAAGCAATTGTGTGTAAGTTTCTTGCTTAAGGAAATCATGCCATAGCTCGATCGCCATCACTGTGACTTGAATATGCAACCCAGCAAGGTTCTGGATGTTTTCATTCTCCAAATGCACTCTCTAACCGATTGAGCTACAGCATCACACACACACACACACACACACACACACACACAACAACAACAACAACAACAACAACAACAACAACAATCACCATTCAGTTGTTTAATAACTCCATAAAATAAAGGAGAATATTTTGGTGCTCATTATTCAAATCATTCTGTCTGTCCATCCGTTGGTCAGTCTGCATGCATCTCTCTCAGTCTGTCTGGCCTGTCTATCTGTTTGTTCATCTATCTAAATCCAATTACTTCAATATGTCTGCATATCTCTCTGTCAAACAAATGTGATTCTCATGATCAGTCCCAACAAGCATGTATGTGCACTACCACACAACCAACACGTCTACCCTATATTGCACTATAGCTGCATGCCACAAAATCAATCATGGCATATTGTTCAACAAGAGTACAACATACAGTCCCGTGTTAAACACTTTTGCCATAAAATTCTCAGCTTTATGTTATTGTTCTTCAATAGCAGTAGTAGTAGATATATATTTGTTCTATCTTCAATAGGTTGTGCTGTCTGTTGTAGCTAGTGTATTTTGTAGTCTGTTAGCTGTACGTCTTATGCCTTAGTTGCTTTTATGTTTACTCCAAGAGGAAACTGTACAGTACCTTTTAGGTGCGACAGAAATCTATCATTCATAGTATCAAAGCAATTAGAAATAATAACAAATTTTATTGATTAAAATAGGAGTAGATGTAGACTAATGTATATTATCTTATAAAGGTTTTATTTAGTTTCCAATAGCCGTATATTCTTACTGTCGTATTTACGGTTGTGCTGATCACGTGACCTCTTCTCGCAGAGTGGCTGTGCGAGATGGTAAGGTGACGGATGTTAGTACGTGTACGTACCGTCGTGGAGACTCTCACTGCTGTGCCCACATCCAAAATCTCCAACGTCACGAGACAACAAGCGGCAACTACAGATTGGACAAGACACTAAGTCTATAAATTTTACTGCGCACGCGCAACTTTCCATAAAAGATTTCGAGCCGTTCTAATGTCTATTACTGATTTGGTGGGGAGATCTAGCTTACTGTTTGATCATTTATGAAATGATGTTTCTTTGTCTATTGTTTGGGTGAAATGTTGCTTGCAATGAGTTAATAATTTTTGCACACTTTATCATATTGCCAGTGGTGGGTGACAATGTGAGAGATCAATGCAATAGAGTGTTGTCACAAAAGTGATGTCTCATCTATGACAATGACAACATGCTCGAGCATCACAGAAGTGGAAAAGAGGAGGAGATGGATATGAAAACTTATTGAGACAATCTTTTGTAGATGGATTTTGGAAACATCAGATTAGGTGGAAATGTTCTGTTTCAGACTAGACTGTACCCAGCCCGGATGTGAGGGTGTGTGAGGAGGAGTATATAAGAGCAAGCTCACCAGCTCACTTCATCAGTATCGAGGATATCGGTCATCATCATGTTTTCATTTTCTGTGACAGTTCTGGTGCTCACTCAAGTCATTTCTACTTCTGGTGGTCAAAGTGTGTCGGATGAGAGAAATCAGCAGGTTAGGATGGTTTATCAAGTATTAATTAAAATATATTATTATGATTTTTTGTGTTTACTAAGTAGATGTGTGTGTCTGTTGGTGTTCCTGGAGTACCTGGATCACCTGGAGTAAATGGATCACCTGGAGTAAATGGATCACCCGGACGAGATGGAATGAAAGGAGAGAAAGGGATGAATGGAGAGAAAGGATTAGTGGGAGATGATGGTCGACAAGGAATAAAAGGAGAAGAAGGAAGGAAAGGAGAGAAAGGGATAAAGGGGGAGAGAGGATTAGTTGGAGATGTTGGTGGTAAAGGTAATGCTGGGAAGATAGGTCCACAAGGCCCAGAAGGTCTACAAGGAATAAAAGGAGAAACAGGAAGGAAAGGAGAGAAAGGAGAAGCTGTGACACTCAACTGGAAACAGTGTGTGTGGAATAGAGAGGATCCTAAGGACAGCGGTCTGATTCAGGTTATTCCAACTCAATTTGTGATTACAATTATCAACGTGTGACTTGTTTCTGATTTCTTTTCAACAGAACTGTAATTTTAGGAAACATGACAGCAATTCAGCTCTACATGTTGCATATGCAGGTACTCTCAGGGTCCTATGCTCCAGTGGTCGATGCTGTTCTCGATGGTATTTTACATTCAACAGTAACGAGTGCAGTGGACCTATGACTATTGAGGGAGCTGTGCGTGGTGATCCAGCTAATGATAATCCTCACCGTCACAGACAGATTGAGGGATACTGTGAGAACATTCCAGCAGGTCAAGTCACAATTGGATTCAACATTGGAAAGTGTAAGGGATACTTGACGACTTATGATGGCTGGACAGGATCTCTGTCGGTATCTCGCATTATGATTGCAGAAGTTCCTCCATCACAAAAGTGACTAAATTAGAGAGGAATTAGAGCTTGTGTTCAGTAGAGTTTGTAGTGTACCTACAGTACAAGGTTGCTGAAATAGGAGACTGGATGATGTGCGTGCATGTCTCTCTTTGTGCCGTATGTGAGTGTATGTATGATTAATTCAACATGTAGCTGCAACTAACAATCAACATTGTCCGTCAGAGCTACCAAACAAACGGTTGCCCATAGAAACTATCAAAGCTTGCTTTGGAAGTGTGTTCATGTAAATGTGCACGCATCTGTTTGTGTGCTGTGTGTGTGTGTGTGTGTGTGTGTGTGTGTGTGTGTGTGTGTGTGTGTGTGTGTGTGTGTGTGTGTGTGTGTGTGTGTGTGTGTGTGTGTGTGTGTGTGTGTGTGTGTGTGTGTGTGTGTGTGTGTAAAACGGTTGAACCTACTCATTCTGACACTCAACCTTACTTCCTGTTTTATAACTCTAATTCATGTCTCCGATTTCATCAAACTTTACAAAAGGCAGGAAAAAGATGAGAAGAAGACCGTATTACCTCACCTAAAAGTGAAGCTTAGCAGAGAATTTGACCCAAGACATCCTGCAGTGCAACTACAAGGCATGCCCACAAGGTAGTCTCAAAACTTCAGACATTCTCATCCTGCCAGCTCCGAGCACAAACAGCTAGTCTACTACTATGGTGTGTGACTGCCGTATCAGACTTCTGGAAAGATGTAAGAAGACGATAGTAGAAGACCTCCACAGTATCAGGCGCGTACCGTGGCATGGGCTAAATGGGCTATAGCCCCCCCAGTTTTTGTGGGCGTTTCCCATTTTGTCAGGTGAAAACTAGCGTTACGTCGCTTTTTGTAAACGTGCGCGTCTGTTTACAGTCTGGATGTTCGAGGCCGAGCATGCGTGTCTCACACTAGGCTGCAGACATCGGTTTCCGTGATCAACACTACTTCACTGACACCATGTCGTCTCATCAGCAAAACCAGAAGTACAAAAAACAGACGCGCATGGGGCTGGAAAGGGTCTTAGAGACAGCTATCCAGAAGTTTTAAGGCTTTTGCAAATATATCTGGTAGTTCCAGTCTCATCAGCAGAATCTGAGCGTTCCTTTTCTACTCTCCGTCGTCTAAAGACTTGGCTTAGGAGTTCTATGGAAGAAGAAAGACTTGCAGCTCTGGCCTTACTAACAGTTGAGAGAGAAGAGGTATTGAAGTTAGAGGAAGCTATTGATGAACTCATAGAAGAGTTCTGTGCAAGAGGAAACCGCAGGATGATTTTTCAGTAAATAGGTGCTTGTTTAGTCTGCTCCATACTGTATATATGTATACGAGTAAACGTAATACTTTGTGGTCTGCATTGTTGCTACTAATACAATTTTTGTCAAAGGGGCGTGTCAGTGTTCGGGTATTTCAGCCCCCCCACTTCCAATGGCCACGGTACGCCCCTGACAGTATACAATCAATCAATCATCAAGTCTACATTTGAGTTATGTGTAGTAGTTCGTCTTGGATCAGAGCATCTATGCATGGGCAATATGGACGTTGTAGTTCCCTCGCCCACAAGCGCAAGACCTCATACCTCAAGACATATGGGCAGTCCTAGCTACTCAACCTAGGCCTCATGCTACTGTAAATCAATATGTTGTTTGTAACCACAAATGTTCGTAAACTGCCACAGACTCTGTTTCGTAAAAAAGTGTTCATAAACTTCCCTCATTTGTTTTGAACGTGAGTGGAAGTGACAACTGTACAGGGACTATTCTGTTCACGGGGACTATCTTGTTCACAGGCGACTATCCTGTTCACAGGCGACTTATAATCTTGTTCACAGGGGACTATCTTGTTCACAGGCGACTAACTATCCTGTTCACGACGACTATTCTGCATGTTCACACTAGCCATATGCATACAGTGTTCATGGCGACTATCCTGTTCACAGGCGACTATCTTGTTCACAGGCGACTATCCTGTTCACAGGCGACTATCCTGTTCACAGGCGACTTATAATCTTGTTCACCGGGGACTATCCTGTTCACAGGCGACTATCCTGTTCACAGGCGACTATCCTGTTCACGACGACTATTCTGCATGTTCACACTAGCCATATGCATACAGTGTTCATGGCGACTATCCTGTTCACAGGCAACTACACGTATTCTGTTCACAACAATTATTTGAATTACATCAACAGTAACTTTGCAAAAACATTTATTGTTTGTTTATCCAATCTTTATTTATAGCCTATCTAATTCAACGAAAAATCTGTCTAGTCTCAAAACCAATTAATTAACGGTGCACTATTTCAAATAAAACTTGTGCACTATATGCTATTGTAGCTGTAAATAACTACTCATTATCTACTTTGATACATGTGTTAAGTTAAAACATAAAAGTATATTTGAGTCAGTCTTCCCATCTAGAGACGTCCAACAGGAATTGTAGGCAATGACCTGGCGGCAGTTATGACATCATTTTTGAAAAAATGTTTAGGTCGGCCGACATAAAATCACGAGGGTCCAATCTGTTTATCAGACTGTCTCTGGCCTTTTGAAATATTAGTTGGCATATGCCTGCATTCATGCAGGCAATCTGTTGGTCTTGTAGCTGGCCGATTGCCTCTTCAATTGATGAGTCGTCATCGACGTGATATTGGTTCTGGATCAGTATGGATTGCAAGATCTTTCCTAGCTCTTCCCTAGAGTAGTCGGGAAAGTTTAGGATCAACGGAATACGCCTGTAAAGACCTGCATTGGAATCAAAAAATTGTTTCATCTCTTTAGGATAGCCGGCGAAGATCATGACAGGATCGTGAATCTCCATCTCTTTCATCAGTTCTTCTACAGCACACTGTCCGTAGTCTTTTGTGCTGTCTCCTGGAGTTAGTCTGTAGGCTTCGTCGACAAACAAAACGCCACCCTTGCTCTTTTCAATAACTGATCTTGTCACTTTTTCCGTTTGCCCTACGTACTGGCCTATTAAGTCTGACCTCTGCACCTCCGTTAGCTCGGACGACTTCGTTAACCCAAGTAAATGCAGAATCTCTGTTATTTAACACTTACATCATTTATAATTCACGGTTTAATTAAGAAAACCTACAAACGTACCGGCCATCATTCGTACTATAGTGGTCTTTCCCGTTCCTGGATTTCCAATGAATGCCATGTGTGGTGGCGGGTCAGGCACGACTGCTATCCCCCTGGCGGTTCTGGCTTGGGCATAGACAACCCGCTTTGCAAAAGATTCAATCTCTTGTCGTAGACTTGGCATGCCAACAATAAATGTAAGTTTTTCTTTTACTTTT
>NC_085085.1:3967674-4062674 GCF_963422355.1 Corticium candelabrum
GGCATTCATTGGAAATCCAGGAACAGGAAAGACCACTATAGCACGAATGATGGCCGGTACGTTTGTAGGTTTTCTTAATTAAACCGTGAATTATAATCGATGTAAGTGTTAAATAACAGAGATTCTGCATTTACTTGGGTTAACGAGGTCGTCCAAGCTAACGGAGGTGCAGAGGTCAGACTTAATAGGTCAGTACGTAGGGCAAACGGAAAAAGTGACAAGATCAGTTATTGAAAAGAGCAAGGGTGGCGTTTTGTTTGTCGACGAAGCCTACAGACTAACTCCAGGAGACAGCACAAAAGATTACGGACAGTGTGCTGTAGAAGAACTGATGAAAGAGATGGAGATTCACGATCCTGTCATGATCTTCGCCGGCTATCCTAAAGAGATGAAACAATTTTTGATTCCAATGCAGGTCTTTACAGGCGTATTCCGTTGGTCCTAAACTTTCCCGACTACTCTAGGGAAGAGCTAGGAAAGATCTTGCAATCCGTACTGATCCAGAACCAATATCACGTCGATGACGACTCATCAATTGAAGAGGCAATCGGCCAGCTACAAGACCAACAGATTGCCTGCATGAATGCAGGCATATGCCAACTAATATTTCAAAAGGCCAGAGACAGTCTGATAAACAGATTGGACCCTCATGATTTTAGTCGGCCGACCTAAACATTTTTCAAAAAATGATGTCATAACTGCCGCCAGGTCATTACCTACAATTCCTGTTGGACGTCTCTAGATGGGAAGACTGACTCAAATATACTTTTATGTTTTAACTTAACAGATGTATCAAAGTAGATAATGAGTGGTTATTTACAGCTACAATAGCATATAGTGCACAAGTTTTATTTGAAATAGTGCACCGTTAATTAATTGGTTTTGAGACTAGACAGATTTTTCGTTGAATTAGATAGGCTATAAATAAAGATTGGATAAACAAACAATAAATGTTTTTGCAAAGTTACTGTTGATGTAATTCAAATAATTGTTGTGAACAGAATACGTGTAGTCGCCTGTGATCAGGATAGTCGCCATGAACACTGTATGCATATGGCTAGTGTGAACATGCAGAATAGTCGCCTGTGAACAGGATAGTCCCCGGTGAACAAGATTATAAGTCGCCTGTGAACAGGATAGTCGCCTGTGAACAAGATAGTCGCCTGTGAACATGATAGTCCCCGCTATAGTGGGGACTATCCTGTTCACCGGGGACTATCCTGTTCACGTGAACAGGATAGTCCCCGGTGAACAGGATTATAAGTCGCCTGTGAACAGGATAGTCGCCATGAACACTGTATGCGTATGGCTAGTGTGAACATGCAGAATAGTCGTCGTGAACAGGATAGTTAGTCGCCTGTGAACAAGATAGTCCCCGGTGAACACAATAGTCCCCGCTAGGGTGGGTTCAAATTGCGTGAACAACATAGTCCCCGGTGAACAGAATAGGAGCATATATGAACAGAATAGTCCCCGTGAACAGAACAGTCCCTGTACACATGTCCTTCGCCACCACAAGCAAAACAGCGACGTCCCACCTATTATTGCTGCCGCCGCATGGGAACTACACGCTTGGAATCTGGAGTGACGGACGCACCGATTACACTCACCGACTGCAACGCTTGCTCAATCCGATCCAGCCGTTCCGCCAAGCTCACATCAATACTCGCATGATCTGCAATCGCTCGAACTTGACCATCCGTCCGCTTTCCGAGTTTCCTCCGCTCTAACAACATCAATTCGCGTGCTCTGATCACTGCCGCCTAAAAACTCCCTCAGGGTGTAGGTCCAACTCGCCGGCAACGGACGGTGCGTTGTCGATCAAACCTTCGACGAAGCGATCCATCAACTGCTGGTCACGCAGCTCTGCTGCCAAATTTGGCATCGCCTTCGTCAAAAGAGTCTCCAAATCTTGCGCATACACCTCCAGTGCCTCAGCCGACTTCCAACAGCGAGTCCTAAATTGTCGACGTGCGAGACGACGACTTTCAATCGTAGTAGGCGAAAACACGCGCTTGAGATGGGTCGTAAGCTCCGCATAGTTTCCTTTCTGCTCTGCCGTTATCTGTCGATGGACAGCATACGCCCTTCCCTTCAGAAGAGTCGGTAATAACCGTAGTTTCATGTCAGCATCCCAACCATTTGCCGTCGCAGTAAGATCGAAACGCTCCACCCACATCTCAACACCTCCATCCTCAAATTTCTCTGGAACAGATACTACACGTTGTAGGAGCTGAGCCTGCTGGACTGCTTGCTGTCCCTCCTCCTGTTGTTGAGCCATACAATCACGAAAGAAACGATAACGTACAGTACTTACAAATCCACTTGCGTGCTAACACACTTGCTAACGTGCTAACTTGCGTACACACGTACACATACTACTTCATTCTCAATATGTCTCTGATTTCTTGGCGTGCAAAAGCCAATTTATCGACAGCTTGTGCATGCAGGATACTACCCTGAGCCGAGATAGCCGTTTCCCCCCCAACCAAAACAACGAAGACAATCATTTAGATATACCGTTGCATGTGCATCTGCATGGATCGATATTTGGGCTACAAAATGTGCATGGATATTTGGACAACAAAAAGGCAGCATATTCAAGTAATCTGCCAACAATATGTATTCACCATATAATATCGTACATACAACGGTAAAGTCGAGAAACAGCAGTTAACAGCACTATGTATATATACAGTACAAATCGACATGAGTATTGTATTAAGAACAAACAGTACAGTATGTCTGTAGTGATGAAAGGTATACCAGTTAAACCAGTTTTAGTACCGCCGACCGAGTCCTTCACCGAATGGTATATAATGTTCTTGATCTAGAATTCAGAGTTTGGTCTCATCTCGGTGTACATGCAATGTGTCGTAGAGCGTTACCTGTAATTTGTCTTCGTGATTAGTATGTGTGTCCGACAGTCGGCAAAACTCGTGAGTCAACACGAGACAATGAGCCAAATGCTAGACAAACATGCATTGAATAACATTTTTTAATCAACAGAGAAGTACTATGGTGTGTATACTTACTTCTGGTGATACAAAATCTTCTGCTATTTTTATGCAACTATGTAAATCTGACTTAAAAATTTATTAATTATTAATATTGGGTCAATCATCCATCACACATATTGTCAAACAATCACATGCAGACAGTAACAAAATACAAGCGTGAAATAAGGTTCAAAAGATACAAGAAATATAAACAACCAACTCTGGTGATCCTTCCTCATCCCAATTGTTACAACAAGAAACTGTAACTGTAATTACATCTTCTTTTGTTAGGGACGTTTCCAAATAGAAATGTTTCCTTCAATGCCAAGAACATTAGGATTGGTGATAACCCACCCACTCCCCCTCTAATCTGAACATAATTTGAGATGCTGCGACCACATACTGATTGAAAGGACACGATTATGTGAAGTACTGTAAACTGCCATCACAAACAAAGTTCCATTGACTTTAGTAGGTCAGTTCTCTGCATATCAGCTGCCTTATAAATTTATACTGTAGGTGTAAATCTGATGCCCAGGTATGCAAAGCACTGCTAAGACAACAGAGTGTCATTGTCAACTAGGCATGCAGAAGCCAATCAGAAGTATTTCAAAGAACCTCTTGAGTCTTCAAGTAAATAGTAACATTTTGGCATCAAACATCTTCAATACCATGACACCACCCACCCACCCAAAAACAACATTATTTGATTTAGAGATCTGCACCTACTGCAGATGATGTGCAATTCACACCTGAAGTATCATGTTCAAACTAGGGTGTGATGGACTACCAATGGGCCCATAAATGTCTAATGGATCTGAACATTATTTCAAGCTCAGAAAGTAGGCAGATTTGACATAGAGCGGCAGTAAGACACAACACAAATACACACACACACACACACACACACACACACACACACACACACACACACACACACACACACACACACAACACCCAGACAGACAGACCGGCCGACAGACAGACAGGCAGACAGACAGACAGGCAGCAGGAGCAGATGCAGCATTTTGTAGAAGAGGGAGTGAAAGAAAGTGAAAAGTGGGCATGGTCATTAAATAATATTACTCCGTCTGTGTCAGCTTTATTAATTATCCGGGCAAGTAATTGTGCAAATGTGAGAGACGAGAATACGCTTTGGTCACCTATTACACTGGCCTCGAGTCAATAACTTATGGTAGTCACTATCACGGCAAATATATTGAGAAGCTGTGGAGGTAAGTGTCCTGACCCTCCCCTTAGATCCGCACCTGGACAGACAGATAGACAGATAGACAGACAGACAAACACACACACGCATGCACACACACGCATGCACACACACACATGCACACACACACACACACACACACACACACACACACATGCACGTGCACACACACACATGCATGTGCACACACACACACACACACACACACACACACACACACACACACACACACACAGACACACACACTTCAAACCAACCACACCCCACTGGTCTTCATAATACAAAAAACCTGATCGTGTATAGGATCGTTGTCTCTCTCACAACTCACTTCAGTAACTATTGTCGAATCTTCGGTGCATCCTGTGCAGCAAAGATGTGCCACAAGACACCCTACTAGTCAGCATAGATCAGTAACACACACGACGCATTACAGGGTTTTAGCCAGACATGCTAAGGCTACGCCTTCAACATATACCGGTATACCCGTTACGCGTTCAGAGCTGACCGCTATGCCTCCCATATACTGGCGATGCATGTACTGTCTTAGCCGGCCAAAGCGACGGACATGGCCGTACCAATATTCAAAATTAGTACTTTCACCAGAGCGCAATTGCCGAGGACTTCCGGTATAGACTATAGATAATTAATTTAATACTTTATTTCTTTGTTTCGCAGAGGTTGTAGTTCCCGGAGGTTGTAGTTCCCGGAAGTGGGGATAATGCCTCATGACCAGAGCATGTGCTGTAATTTGCTTGTATGGCATCATCTTCCGTCATGACTAGGCTTCAATAAAAGAACAGGCATTACTTTGACTGTCTCATGCTCCCTTTATTGCAGAGGCATTTTAGCTAGCTTTCTCTTGCCCTCTAATTTAACTTGATCAATACTAATGTTCGCCTGCAAATGGCTATCGTTGGATTAAAGGAAATACTACACAACCAAGAATCTGCACGTCTTTCTTTTTAGAAACAGCGTTAATATTCATTGCAATAAAATTTCTGTGAGACAGCATAAAACAAATTTAGATCATGTGATTAACCATGCCATTTAGCGCATTAGGTGAGAATCAGCTTGCACATGCACACATGCACTCCCTCTCCAGAAGTTATGACAAAGAGGAGGGACTAGCACTATACCTACTTGAAACGTTTGAATAATGAGGGAGAAGATGGAGACTTGTCAATCATAAGTCTCCAATTGTATACCAATAGTATTGTAATTGGATTTGTTGCATATTAAAAGTAATGAGACAGGTTCTTATAGTACATGCAGAGCGTGGTGTACAGTAGATATCCTAAACCTCTCCCCCAAAGCAGAGGTAAACTTTATTTCAAAAATTTGCACAGACACACCACGTCCAAGTGCCAGACTCATGTGCCACGCCCATAGAGCTATGCCTTCCAAAAATCCTGGCTAGAACCCTGAAGATTAGAAGTCTGATGTTGAGATAGTAAATGTAGCGATCAAATGCCAACTATTTAACTTGTTACAAATCAACTCAAAACTGTGGATCATGTAAAAGTCTACCTGCAATCTGCCTGCCACTCTAAATGCTAAATTAGGCCATGTTTCCACTAGCGTATACTTAAACGGTTTAACACGTGGTTTAAGCTAAACTAGTGGGTTAAACCTAAACCACTCTGTTAAACTTACTACAAACTAGGTTTTATAACTGGTTTAGTGCAGGTGAAAACAGGTCAATTCTTAACAATCATGTGACAGTAGCCTGCTTGCTTAGATGGCTTCTGACAATGCCGTTTTGATGATATTGACTATCTTCCTGGTATAGGATTGCGTTGAAAGATGCAAGCGTTCCTAACTAGACGAGAGAAATCAGCAGCTACAGAGAGAAAGGAGACAGTGTCCTTGGTCATCGTCATATGAAAATTCTTAGTACATTCAAACCTCCCTAATCTGGACAGTATGGGACCTGCCGCTGTCCGAATATCTAGATATGTATGGAAGATAGAGATAGCTATCGCGCATCAGAGCCGTATATATACAGCTCTGATGCGCGTTATATCCTTGGAATCACAGACCATTTTAATGTAAGGTTTGGTGAATGTCATGCCACTTCTGTGTACAGTATGTATGTACAGTACACACTTGTACTACACTGTAACGTACATGTGTACTTTGTACTATGCACTGGCACATGATAGTCAAGACAGCTTGAGAATTCAGTGTTTATATACGGGGAGTTTCTTGCCAAAGTGCTTACTATTGGAGCCCCAACACCTGGAGGTCTGGATTAGAGGTTTGAGTGTATATCTTTCTGTCTGTCTGTCAATGTTAGTGTGTGTGTGTGTGTGTGTGTGTGTGTGTGTGTGTGTGTGTGTGTGTGTGTGTGTGTGTGTGTGTGTGTGTGTGTGTGTGTGTGTGTGTGTGTGTGTGTGTGTGTGTGTGTGTGTGTGTTCTAGTACAGCATTTACAAACTAAAACAATCTGTCTGTCTGTCTGTCTGTCTGTCTGTCTGTCTATCAGGTCTGAACTGATAGACTGCATAATCGACTGATATAGATTTGCTACGTGTAAGGGTTTGCTCATTGCATCATTTAAAATTTAAGATCAATAAAATAATCTTTCCATCCATCCGTCCATTAGTCTATCTGTCTGTCTGTATTTGCCATTTCAGCTACTCAATCCAGTCTGTCTAGCTGTCTGTCTAGTTTATCTGTTGGCCTCGTCCTTCAGCAGGCATTCAACCGTCCACATTCTAAATACATTCACACATTCCTCTCTTATATATACTCACAGGCTTTGCCCAACTACGTTTACACATGAGATCCCATACCTTTGTAGGATTAGGGAGGCTTGAGTGTAGTAGGCGCTGAACCAGTGACAACTAACAATTGCTCTGACTAGGCAACAGACCAGCCCAATACTTCAAAACAAGTGTCGCTTGGCGAATACTACAACATTCCTTTAAGGTTTGTCTTGCACATCCTGAATGTGCAATTTCCTAGTAGAAACAGTCACTTTCTTGAACTGCTTTAGTGTATAAAGGTATTTAAGTTAAACTAGTTTAAGGTGCAGCTTGTGGAAACACGGTCATAGTGTATATGCCACAATCACATTATGCTCGTTGCTTGTAAATAAAGAAATTTGTAATCAAACTTGGTACATACACATTGTGTGACACTCTCTAGCAAGGAAAAGGAGAACTCACTTACAACTTTTGCTGACAGATCGTTACGTAGTCGCTCGTGAGTCAGTTCATCATGCACACACTTCAATCGCTGCAGCAGCTGTATTGATCTCTGCAGAAAAAATTCATAAAACAGAAACACACTGGAGAATTGGTTGATGGCACGCACCTTCTTGACAGCAGCCGGACTCGTCGACCGATAACTGTACAAGACAAACTAAATTATGTTAGGTAGAGACGACGTTCAGACGACATCACGTGATCCCTTCTGTCGTGCTAGAAATGCCAATCCCTCTCCCTTCTACTTCCGGAATGTTGGGACAGTGGGAAGTTGGCACGTGGTAATGTTGGATGTTAGCACCGTCGCGGAGACTCTCATTGTTGTGCCCACATCCAAAATTTCCAAAGCCATAAGACAACAAGCTACAACTACAGATTGGCCGTCTCCAACACGACAGTTGGTCTATAAATTTTACTACGCATGCGCAACGTCCTCCTTGTGTTTCAGTGAAGATGTCGATCCATTCTAACGTCTTCGGCTCTGCCCATCTTTTGGCCTCTTTCAGAGAGTCAGAAGAGGTAAATGCTCTTTTGTTTTTCTTTTCTTGTTACTTGTAGTGGAGATGCTGGAACGACGTGTTATACTGTATGCAACAACATTACGTGTCGTCGTTGCTACCGAGAGGATCCAACTCGACTGTAGAACGCGAGCTACAACCGCACGACCGTCTACACCAGACACTTGACTAACAAGGCAATCTATTCTTTCAATGTCTCTACTAAATACAATACTAATCTAATTAGCAACTCTAACTGTCAAACAATCTACTACATCACATTCCTCCCTGCTAAGTTTCAGGTTCCTCTTTTCTCAAAAACCTGCAAACCAAAGTTCCAATACTGTTAACCAGGAAATCGTCTAGGTTACTGCTACTTCAAGTCTCAAACAATAGTAACACAACACAACTCAACACTAGCAGAGAAATTACCACTAACTGCAGTCATACTCTTGCAAGTACTTTGGCAATTGCTTCTGTCTCTGTGGTCTAGCAGGTTCTGGTGGTTCTTCTGCCACTGCAACTGCCTCCTCTGCCTCTAACAGTCCTGTGGTATCTGCTGCTACATCTTCTAGCAAGATGTGAATGACATCTGGTTCGTGATTGACCCATTCACTTGGATTGCTGCCTTGCTGCTCATGTTCCTCAGTCTCCTGATCTGCTGATAATTCCATTTCTCGAGCTCGTCTGTAGAACACCTTCAGTCTGTTACTATGAACACGTTTCCTCTTTCTGTTTCCATCTCCCACCTTTTGAATCTCGTAGTTATTCTGGCCTACGTGCCTCATGACTTGATACGGTCCTTGGTAAGAGCAGTGCAACTTCGAAACAGTACCTCTCCTCAATGCTGGACTATGCAGTAACACAAAATCACCTACTTCATATTGAGCTCCTTCACTTCCACCATAATTCCTGTGCTGTCTCTTTTGAGCTGCAGTGACCTCTTCATCTACAATCTCCCTAGCTTGTCTCAGGTTTCTTTTCAACTTGCTCAAGTACTCATCTGTTGTATTAGGCGAAGGGAGTCGCTGATCCAGTTCTGTATCCACTGGCAACCGTGCTGTTCTTCCAAACAATAATTCATAAGGACTGTACCCAGTAGAACTCTGTGCTGAAGTGCGATATGCAAACAATACAGTTGCTATCCACTTGTCCCAATCCTTCTGATTGGTGTCTACATACTTGGACAGAGACTCTACCAAAGTCCTGTTCATTCGTTCAACTAGCCCATCCCCTTGTGGATGATATGCTGTGGTTCTTGACTTACGAATTCCCAAAAGTTTGCATACTTCACGAACAAAAGCGCTCTCAAAATTGCGTCCTTGGTCACTATGCAAAACTATGGGCATCCCAAATCGCATGATGACCTCATTCACCAAGGTCTCTGCTGTAGTCTTTGCCATTTGATCTTGTAACGGAAATGCTTCCATCCACTTGGTGAAGTAGTCTGCAACAACCAAAATGTACTTGTTGCCTTGTTCTGTCATCGGTAAAGGTCCTAGAAAGTCCATCGCAAGCATTTCAAATGGTCCTCCAACTGGGACAGTTTGCAACGCTGCTTTAGTTTTCTTTACTGGCATCTTTCTTTGCTGACACTTTACACAACTTGCTACATAGTTCTCAACTGCACGTGTGTAGCCTGGCCACCAAAACCGTTCAGCAACTCTATTAAGCGTTTTCTCCACTCCAAAGTGGCCGCCATTGTTATGTAACTTTGCTAAAACTTCAGGTACCATAGAGTCGGGTACCACCAACAACTGTCGTTCTTCTTGTCCTTCCGCTGGTCCCACTTTCCAAAATCGATATAAGACTCCATCATCCAACGCTAGCTGATGCCACACCTTCGCGACCGCACCCCACCTATTGCTTCTTCTCCATACTCCTAGTTGATCTTGCCCTGGCATAGTAGGAAAACTATCCAGAACTTTCGACATTAAAGGATCTTTCCGCTGTCTGATCTGTAACTCTTCACTCGCCCAAGATGGTGTAAATCCAACTGCTGCACATCCTTGACTACTTCCTGTTTGCTCTGGCTTTTGGTCTGAGGTAGGACATAGCACCTCTTCAAGTCTATCAGTACCATCCTCTTCCCTCCCGAAATGTGCAGATGGTATTCTGGACAATGCATCTGCATTACGATTATGAGTTCCTGCTCTGTACTGAATCGACCATTCGTATTCACTTAGTGTGAGTAACCACCTCGCCAGTCTTCCTCTCAGTTCCCTGCAGGAATGTAGCCATTGCAATGGGCAATGATCTGTCCAAAGTGTGAACCGCCTTCCGTATAAATATGGACAAAAGTGTGTCACCGCCCAAACTACAGCCAATGCTTCCTTTTCTGTTGTGCTGTACTTCTTCTCAGCCTTGTGTAGCACTCGACTTGCATAGGCTACGTGTTCTTCTCCACAGTACTTCTGTGACAACACTGCACCCAACCCTACTTCACTCACATCCGTAGCTAACACAAAGTCTTCCTCAAATCTAGGGAAAGTCATTACTGGGGCAGCTGTCAACTTGTGCTTCAGGACTTCAAATGACTGTTGGCAATCATCTGTCCAGTCAAAATGAGCACCACTACTTTGTATCTTGAACAATGGAGCTGCAATAGACGAAAGTGTGGAATAAAGCGGCAATAATATCCTACTAGGCCCAAAAACCGACGTACTCCGGCACCATCCACTGGCCTGGGAAAGTCCAAAACTGCTTGCACTTTCCTCTGATCCGGTTGCAATCCTTCCACTCCAACTACATGACCCAAATAATTAACCGATTTCTGCCCAAAGCAACATTTGCTTGGCTTTAGCTTCAACCCGGCAGCACTAAGTCTGTTAAACACAGCTCTCAGCTTCTTAACATGTTGATCAAAGGTCGTAGAAAAGACAATGATATCATCAAGATATACTAAACAATGATCCCCTTGGAGCCCCGCTAGAATATATTCCATGATCCTCTGGAAAGTGGCAGGAGCATTACAAAGGCCAAATGGCATTACATTGAATTCAAAATGGCCTTGTTGGTAGAGAAAGCTGTCTTCTTTTTATCCTCCGGATCCATTGCTACCTGCCAATACCCACTTGCTAAGTCCAAAGTCGAGAAATAGCAAGCTCCACCTAATGATTCTAACGTTTCATCTACTCTTGGCAAGGATAAGCATCTTTAACTGTGCTGCCATTTAATTTTTGGTAATCAACACAGAACCTATACGTGTCGTCTTTCTTACGTACCAAGACTACAGGTGAACTCCATGGACTCACTGATGGTTGAATCACCTCCTGCTCAATCATCTGCCTTACTTGTTTCTCTACAACCCCTTGAAGTGTGTGAGGTAATCTTCTTGGTACCTGTTTCTGTGGCAACGTATCTCCTGTCCTAATAGTATGGGTTACCACTTCTGTTCTTCCACAATCACCTGGCCCACTTGTAAATAGCTGTTGGTACGACAACAAGTGCTTCAAAGCCTTCTGCTCTTTGTCTGTCAAGACACTTTGCGTAAAGTCAAATTGACTTAGAAACTGTTTGGGTGCCATACTATTTACTTTCATAGGCAAACCCTGTACAACAGCTACCGTCGCCGGTTCTGCTTCCCTTACTGGGCACATAGTTCCCAAGACAGTACCTTTCAGTAGCTTCGTCTCATGCATCATTGTCAGTTGGACCGGTATTTCTGCAAAAGACGTGTCGACTAACACTCTGGCTACCAGTACTTCAGTTCTATCCATGAACCCTCGATCTGGTTCCAGCAAGCAGTTACCGAAACCATGTACTGCCTGTCCCTCTCTGTCTACAAGACAAGCCATAACAATCTGCCTCTCAATTCCCACTGAGTTCAAGTCTTCCTTCAAGATACAATATACTTGCTCAGCTTCTACTGTTAGGGGTAGTGTACCTCCTATCCAGTCCAACTGGCGCTTAGCCATGTTGATGATCATCCCATGATCAAGTAAAAAGTCAGCTCCCAAGATAGGCATATCTACGTCTGCTACCATAAATTGGTGAGAACATACCCATGCAGCCAAACGTACAAGTACCGTACAAGCTCTCTCACTCTTCAGACTACTGCCATCAACTGTCTTCAGTTGTAATCTTGTCCCACTTAATGATGTGCTCTTGTCACCGACCAGACTTCTAGGCAACAGTGAAACTACAGAGGCAGTATCAACCAGAAAGACGTTTCCACCTCATCCACACAACCAGTGACAATAACAGAGCTTATCAACGCACCAGAAACACTTCCTCTTGGTGCCTTACCACCTGTTGTTGATTGCTTCCTGTAATCTGGTTGTGCACACATGTACTGTTGCTGTTATTGTGTTTTTGTGGTCATTTGGGGCTTTGTCTGCTGAATTATTGGACAATCTCTCATTAGATGACCCATCTGATTGCACCTGAAGCAAGGCCCTACACGTTTCTGTGTACCTCTCTGTGGGCAATTTCTTTTCATATGTCCCTGCTCGTTGCACAGGAAACATCGAAGTCCTCATCCACCGCTTGTGTGATGAACGTCTTGCGTCACTGACAATTCACTTGATCCTGATTGCCTGTTATCACTTCTCACACTCACACCTGCAGTACTTAGCGCCTTTTCCATCTCGTTCAATCTCTCTTTCAGATCCTCCATGACACTTGTTACTCTATCTGCACAAGCTGCGCTAACACTAACAAACTTGTGACCACTGCACTGCCGCTGTCTATCATTCAACAACATCAATTCACGAGTTCTAGCAATTGTAACTTGGAATGTTGCTTGCGGGTGTAAATCCAGCTGATACCTGGCGTGCGGGGCAGACCTTCAACAAAGCGATCAATCAGCTGTTGTTCTCTCAGATCTTCCGCCAGCCCAGGCATAGCACGATCCAGTAGATCTTCTAGTTCTCTCGCATACACTTCAAGCGCTTCCCCATCACGTAACGATCGCTCTGAGAACTGCCTTCTCGCTAAGCGACGTCGTTCTCCTGTTCCAGGCAGAAAAGTTTCTTTCAACGCCGTAGCTAGCACATCGTTCGACGCCTTCTGTTCTGCCGTCAGTCGACGGTACACGGCATATGCCCTTCCTTTCAAGTACGTTGGGAGAATCTTCACTTTGGCATCTGCATTCCAGCTATTAGCAGCCGCACACAAAGCAAAGCGCTCCAGCCATAACTCAACGTCTCCGTCTGCAAACTTCTCTGGAACTGCCAGAATTCGTAATCTCTGCCCAGGCACCAATGCTGCTTGACCTGGCTGATCACACGTACACAAATGCACTCACACGTTACAACGTGACAACACTAAACGAGGACTGATCCACGAAGCGATCTGTCCAAATTCTGTTCCGATATCTTGCTCGATATCCCGCTCCTCGTCACCAAATGCAACAACGTTACGTGTCATCGTTGCTACTGAGAGGATCCAACTCGACTGTAGAACGCGAGCTACAACCGGACGACCGTCTACACCAGACACTTGACTAACAAGGCAATCTATTCTTTCAATGTCTCTACTAAATACAATACTAATCTAATTAGCAACTCTAACTGTCAAACAATCTACTACATGTAGTTATGATGATGGCTGTCAGCTGACAGACTGCATGAGTTGCCCCAATGGGCTGTCTATCACATAGTGATCGAATTACGTACAGTATCAGTTAATTATTTCATTTGCTCGTTTGATTTTGATAATAAGAGGTCACAGAAGTCTAAAATGGTGCTTCCTAAGCTAATAATTTTTGCACACTTTATCATATTGCCAGTGGTGGGTGACAATGTGAGAGATCAATGCAATAGAGTGTTGTCACAAAAGTGATGTCTCATCTATGGCAATGACAACATGCTCGAGCATCACAGAAGTGGAAAAGAGGAGGAGATGGATATGAAAACTTATTGAAACAATCTTTTGTAGATGGATTTTGGAAACATCAGATTAGGTGGAAATGTTCTGTTTCAGACTAGACTGTACCCACCCCGGATGTGAGGGTGTGTGAGGAGGAGTATATAAGAGCAAGCTCACCAGCTCACTTCATCAGTATCGAGGATATCGGTCATCATCATGTTTTCATTTTCTGTGACAGTTCTGGTGCTCATTCAAGTCATTGCTACTTCTGGTGGTCAAAGTGTGTCGGATGAGAGAAATCAGCAGGTCAGGATGGTTTATCAAGTATTAATTAAAATATATTATTATGATTTTGTGTTTACTGAGTAGATGTGTGTGTCTGTTGGTGTTCCTGGAGTACCTGGATCACCTGGAGTGAATGGATCACCCGGACGAGATGGAATGAAAGGAGAGAAGGGGATGAATGGAGAGAAAGGATTAGTGGGAGATGATGGTCGACAAGGAATAAAAGGAGAAGAAGGAATGAAAGGAGAGAAAGGGCTAAATGGGGAGAGAGGATTAGTTGGAGATGTCGGTGGTAAAGGTAATGCTGGGAAGATAGGCCCACAAGGTCCACAAGGCCCACAAGGTCCACAAGGCCCACAAGGTCCACAAGGCCCACAAGGTCTACAAGGGATAAAAGGAGAAACAGGAAGGAAAGGAGAGAAAGGAGAAGCTGTGACACTCAACTGGAAACAGTGTGTGTGGAATAGACGGGATGGTAAGGACAGCGGTCTGATTCAGGTTATTCCAACTCGATTTGTGATTACAATTATCAACATGTAACTTGTTTGTGCTTTCTTTTCAACAGAACTGTAATTTTAGCAAACATGACAACAATTCAGCTCTACATGTTGGATATGCAGGAAATCTCAGGGTTCTATGCTCCAGTGGTGCTTGCTGTTCTCGATGGTATTTTACATTCAACGGTAACGAGTGCAGTGGACCTATGACTATTGAGGGAGCTGTGCATGGTAATCCAGCTAATGATAATCCTCACCGTCACAGACAGATTGAGGGATACTGTGAGAACATTCCAGCAGGTCAAGTCACAATTGGATTCAACATTGGAAACTGTAACAAATGGAGATCGACAATATATGATGGCTATACAGGAGATCTATCGGTATCTCGCATTATGATTGCAGAAGTTCCTCCATCACAAAAGTGACTGAACTAGAGAGGAATTAGAACTTGTGTTCAGTAGAGTTTGCAGTACGGACAATACAAGTTGCTGAAGTAGAAAGCTGGATGGTGCATGTGCATGTCTCTTTTTGCCATATGTGAGTGTATGTATGATTTATTCAACATGTAGCTGCAACTATCAATCGATATCGTCCGTCAAAACTACAGAACAAACGATTCCCCAGAGATAGAGACCATCCAAGCTTCCTCTCGAAGTGTGTGTGTGTGTGTGTGTGTGTGTGTGTGTGTGTGTGTGCGTGCGTGTGTGTGTGTGTGTGTGTGTGTGTGTGTGTGTGTGTGTGTGTGTGTGTGTGTGTGTGTGTGTGTGTGTGTGTGTGTGTGTGTGTGTGTGTGTGTGTGTGTGTGTGTATCTACAATGGTTGAACCTACTCAATCCGACACTCAACCTTACTGCCTGTTTTATAAGTCTAATGCATGTTTCCGATTTCATCAAACTTTACGAAAGGCAGGGCAAAGATGGAAGACCGTATTACCTCACATAAAAGTGGGGCTTAGCAGAGAGTTTGATCCAAGACATCCTGCAGTGCAACTACAAGGGAATGCCCACAAGGTAGCCTCAAAACTCCAGACATTCTCATCCTGCCAGCTCCGAGCACAAGCAGCTAATCTACTACTGTAGTGTGCGACTGCTGTATCAGACTCCTGGAAAGACGTAGGAGACGACAATGGAAGACCTCCACAGTACATACAATCAATCAGTCATCAAGTCTATGTATCAAGTCTACATTAAAAACATTTGAGTTATGTGTAGTAGTTCGTCTTAGATCAGAGAATCTCATGCATGGGCAATGACGTTGCAGTTCCCTCGCCCACAAGGGCAAGACCTCATACCTCAAGACATAATGGCAGTCCTACTCAACCTCATGCTACTGTAAATCAATATGTTGTTTGTAACCACAAATGTTCGTAATCTGCCACAAACTCTATTTCGTAAGAAAAAATGTTCATAAAATTCTATCATTCGTTTTAAACGTGCGTGGAAGTGACGAGGCTCAATCAACATTCGGGTAGGTCTACACACGTACACCTACATCATTCTCAATATGTCTCTGATTTCTTGGCTTGCAAAAGTCAATTTGCTGACAGCAAGTGCATGCAGGATACTACCCTGAGCCGAGAAAGCCGTTTCTGCCCCCAACCCAAACAATGGAGACAATCATTCAGATATAGCGTTACATGTACATCTGAATGGATTGATATTTGGGCTACAAAATGTGCATGGATATTAGGACTACACAAAGACAGCAAATTCAAGTAATCTGCCAACAATATGTATTCACCATGTAATATCGCACATACAACCGGTAAAGTCGAGAAACAGCAGTCAACAGCACTATATATATATATATATATATATATATATATATATATATATATATATATATATATATACAGTACAAACCGACATGAGTATTGCATTAAGAACAAACAGTACAATACATCTGTAGTGATGAAAGGTATACCAGTTAAACCAGTTTTAGTACCATCTGCATTAAAGGATTAAAGCGATTATGCGAGGATCGGCATCCGTCGCCATGCTGCTATCATCACACATATTGTCAAACAATCACATGCAGACAGAAACAAAACACGAGTGTGAAATAAGATTAAAAAATTCAAGAAATACAAACAACCAACTCTGGTGACCCTACCTGATTCTAATTTCTGCAACAAGAAACTGAAATTAAATCTGTTTCCTGTTAGGAACGTTTCCAAATAGAAAATGTTTCTTTCAATGCCAACAGCATTAGGATGGCCACCAAACCTCCTTTCTAATCCAGATGTAATCTGAAATGCTGCCCCCACACACTGATTGAAAGGATCCACACACGTGTCTGCAAACTACTGTAAACTGTCATGGCAAAAAGGTTCCATTGACTTACTCTGCCTATCAACCACCTTCTATCAATAAATGCACACTGTAAGTGTAAATCTGATGTCCAGGTAGGTAAAACATGTGCTAATAGAAGACAACAAAGTGTCATTGTCACTCAGGCAAGCAGAAGCAAATCAGAATTAAGAATTTCTAAATAGTAACACTTTGGCGTCAAACATCTTCAATGCAATAACACCAACCAACCACTCCAAAAGAACATTGATTTGAAGATCAGTGCAGCCCCTACTGTAGACGATGTGCAATTCATACCTGAAGTTTAACGTTCAAACTAGGGTGTGCATGGATGACTACCAATGGCCCATAACGTCTAATGAATCTGAACATTATTTCAAGCTCAGAGAGTAAGCAGACGTGTCATCGAACGACAGTAAGAAGACACAACACAAATAGAAACAAACACACACACACACACACACACACACACACACGCACACACACACACACACACACACGCATGCACACACACACACACATGCACACACACACACGCACACACACACACACACACACACACACACACACACACACACACACACACACACACACACTTGACTTGACTTGACTACAGCTGACAATATATGGCCACTCTGCCCCTATATGGGGAAAGCTGAAAGACGAGGTAGTTACTGTCTGCAGTTATGCCTCTGTTTGTCCTTGAGCCACCAGAAATGTCTTCCAAATGTGCAAGAGAGAGGGTAAGTTTACTGCTGTCTATTTCTGAACAGCATTTGCCCCATGACTGTTATGCCGTTGGAATCTTGGCTTGGATTTGAAGCACCATCCACATTGACTACAATGGCGGCAAAAGCATGTTCTAACAGGTTCAGGTATTCGACTTGAGGTACAATCAGTGGAGGCAAGTGATGAATACCAGATGGATGATAGAGTCGATAATGATGACATAGTCAAAGAGGAAGAAGAAGAAGACACACTTAAACATTTATGTACTGCCAGTCCACCCCTACTTCTCAGCCACAGGTGACACTTCGCACACTGCAATGCGCCTGGTTGTTGACACAGAGGCATTTGGCATTCCACAATAGAATTGTGCCGTTTCATACCTTAATAACTCCGAAAGGAGCGACACCACACACACACACACACACACACACACACACACACACACACACACACACACACACACACACACACACACACAAATGGACAAATATTAAGCCCTCCACGTCACTTGACATCAACCTTAGATCAGTTGCAAAATAGCTCTCCTGCCTCTAGAGACAGAGGATCCATGCTCTACATCCAGGCTTAGGGCCAGCACTACAATCCACCTAGAGCTTGGCCGAAGTCACCCAGGGGCACTGACAATGGTGCAGCTCTCAGACTAGACACCAAGGCCCAGAAGTACATGTATAAGTTTGCATGCTGCATGATGTTACTGCCAACCCAGTGGTCATGTCCACTCCAGTCAAAGACCAGGTATTCATTTATACTCCTGAGTCAAGAGAAGCAATTGTGTGTAAGTATCTTGCTTATGAAAATTATGTTATCGTTCGATCGCCATCACTGTGACTTGAACCTGCAACCCAGCAAGGTTCTGGATGTTTTCATCAATGTACTCTCTAACTGATTGAGCTACAGGATCACACACACACACACACACACACACACACACACACACACACACACACACACACACACACACACACACACACACACACCACCACCACCACCACCACCACCACCACCACCACCACAACAACAACAACAACAACAATCGCCATTCACTTGTTTAATAGCCCAATAAAATAAAGGAGAATATTTTGGTGATCATTATTCAAATCATTCTGTCTGTCCGTCTGTTGGTCAGTCTGCATGCATCTCTCTCAGTCTGTCTTGTCTGTCTATCTGTTTGTTCATCTATCTAAATCCGATTACTTCAATCTGTCTGCATATCTGTCTGTCAAACACATGTGATTCTCACGATCAGTCCCAACAAGCATGTATGTGCACTACCACACAACCAACACGTCTACCTTATATTGCACTATAGCTGCATACCACAAAATCAATCATGCAATATTATTCAAGAGAAATAATAATAAATTTTATTGACTAAACGGCAGTAGACGTAGACTACTGTAGATTATCTTATAAAGGTGTTATTTAGTTTCCAGTAGCCGTATATTCTTACTGTCGTATATATACCGTTGTGATGCAGATACTGATCACGTGACCTCTTCTGCTCGTTCGCAGAGTGGCTTGCGAGATGGTAAGGTGTTAGATGTTAGCACCGTCGTGGAGACTCTCATTGTTGTGCCCACATCCAAAATCTCCAACGCCACAAGACAACAAGCGACAACTAGAGATTGGACGTTTTCACAAGACACTATAGTCACGTATATCATTAATTTTACTGCGCATGCGCAACTTTCCAGCGCGCGATGTCTTTTGGCCTCTTCCAGAAGTGTCAGAAGAGGTAAAGAAATGCATGCCATGTTTATGCTCTTTTTGTTTTTCAAACGACGTGTTATTCTGTAGTTATGATGATGGGACTGTCAGCTGACAGACTGCATGAGTTGCCCCAATGGGCTGTCACTGTGAACAACCAAACAGAATTGGAGGTAGAAGGTGTGACCGTGAGAAATGGATCAAAAGTAAGTCAAAACATAGCAAAGAGCGCCAATTCTGTTTAGTCCGTTCAGGTCCCCACAGACCACACTGTATACAGAGTCACTTCAGACTGTTCAGTCCTACTGTCTTTGTCAATGGCTGGTCTGCTATCAACAGTTGGGAAGCACACAGCTTCTGAACCTTGTTGAACAGAGTCTGTTAGCCAGACGTTGCCCCAAATGCCATCCAACACCCAGTATGAGCCTCATAAGAAGATCGGACATCACTGATGGATGGACCTGGCGTTGCAGTTCTATCAGAGGATGCCGAACTAAAGTCAGTATTAGAAAGGACAGCTTTTTCAGTCAGTCAAAGCTCAGACTGACTATCTGGGAATGCAGTACCACAACAGCAGTAGATACATACAATCTTATAAAGGACATATGCACTGGAAAACTGTTAGCATCGCCAATTCTTCTTGGTGGTCCTGGAATAGTTGTTCAAATTGACGAAAGTCTGATGAGACACAACAGGAAGGTATAGCTACAAGATGAATAGATAAATACTTATTTGTTACTAACCATCCTTCCATTGTAGTACAACAGAGGAAGAGGGCCTCTTGACCACGTCTGGGTCTTTGGGATACTAGACAATTTGTTGTCTTCTGGATAAGGGTAGATGCAGGTCGTCGACAAGCTCAACACTGCAACGTTACTGCCGATATACAACAGCACACCCGACCAGGAACAATAATTCATTCCAATCAGTGGGCTGCTGCGGCTAGACTTCCTACTGTTGCTTGTCACAGAACAGTCAATCACAGCAGGCACTTCGTTGATCCGCAAACGGGGGCTCACACACAGGCAGTAGAAAGCCACCGGAATTCAGTTAAATCCAAGCTCAAGAGCATGAGAGGCACAACAGATGATATGCTCCCTGGCATCTTGATGAATACATGTGGCAGGAAAGATTCAAACACGGAGCGAACGGCCAGATAAACGTACAAATGGCGTACATACTTTCAATGTATGGGTTTGCAAGTGCGCCCAACATTTTCTTCTTATTATATTTTATTAAATTTTATTTCAAAGTTTAGGAAACGACAACAATCACATTTGGAGTGTCTGCATGATGATTATGATCTTACAGTATACCTTGACTTACCAATGCAAATTCTAACATCTACAATCTCATTTACTTGTTGCAATAAAATAATAAAAATGTAACTTAATAACTCAATTGTGACAAATTGATATCAAATTCTTGTGTGAACGAGCACAGATGGAGATGGTCTTACTCAAGCTGCTTGGTTTGCTGTTGAACACAAGCAAGCAACTGGCTTTGTGAGAAGAGACCCTCTGTCTATCAGTGGAAACATTTCATTTGTAAAAGTTACCTACAAACAATACGTTGAACCACAAGAAGAAAGATTGATGAAATAGAGAAATTGTTACATAAACAGACAGACAGACGAACAGAGGACAAAAACAGACAGACAGACAAATGCACAGACAAACAGACAGACAAACTGACATACATACAGGCAGACAGACAAACATGCAGACGAACTGACAAACAAACAGACAGACAGACAGACAAGAGACAGACAACAAATAACTGACGGCAAACAGACAGACAAATGAGGTCTGTCAATATCAGTAGGATCTGACTGTCCTGTTCTATCCTCATCATACACGTCATAATAAAGTCTCAACAAACCTTGTTTGCTGCATCTGTGAGGAACATACTCAACTCTTAAATATAATATTCACATGATAGATGACAAACATGGATTATTAAATCCTCACAAACCACATCTGACGTCATACTTTGCTTCTTTCCTTCGATATCATTTGTTATTGTCACAAGAAAACCCCTTATTAGAATGCTTTGGAGTCTTGGCCATTAAATATGGCGATAAAATTAGTACGCATGCGCTTAATGTCTTTGGTTTGATATGGCCGAGCAATCCTCCATCTGATCCGGCAGCGAATAAACAAGTGATCCTTTTACTAGACGAATTGAATAGTTGCTACAATCACTAGTGTAGCATATTTTACAGTGCAACTGGCGGCTGTTGCTCTATTTGTCTTAAGAGTTGAAGGAGTTTCATTGAATCGTCATGAACATTTATGTTTTACTGGTGAGACGTGAGCTGCAGTGAGTTAGTAAATTTGGTACATGCATGTTAGCATAGTTGCAGTAGGCGGTAGTGTGTGAGAAGTGTGACAGTCTCATGCAAATAGAGTGAGTGCTCTTTGGACAATGATGTCTCATCTATGACAACAGCGCGTGAGCTCTTACACAGGAAGTTTGACAGGGGAGGGGCTTGGAATGGCAAATTGGTTTAAGACCATGTTTGGTAGACAACATTTGGAAACATTAGATTACGTGGAAATGTTCTATTTCAGACTAGAACGCAACTCCCCCTTGGATGTGAGGGTGTGTGAGGAGGAGTATATAAGGGCAAGCTCACCAGCTCACTTCATCAGTATCGAGGATATCGGTCATAATCATGTTTTCATTTTCTGTGACAGTTCTGGTGCTCATTCAAGTCATTGCTACTTCTGGTGGTCAAAGTGTGTCGGATGAGAGAAATCAGCAGGTCAGGATGGTTTATCAAGTATTAATTAAAATATATTATTATGATTTTTTGTGTTTATTGAGTAGACGTGTGTGTCTGCTGGTGTTCCTGGAGTACCTGGATCACCTGGAGTAAATGGATCACCCGGACGAGATGGAATCAAAGGAGAGAAAGGATTAGTGGGAGATGATGGCCGACAAGGAATAAAAGGAGAAGGAAGGAAAGGAGAGAAAGGGATAAAGGGGGAGAGAGGATTGGTTGGAGGTGTCGGTGGTAAAGGTAATGCTGGGAAGATAGGCCCACAAGGTCCAAAAGGTTCACAAGGCCAGGATGGTCTACAAGGCCCACAAGGTCTACAAGGGGTAAAAGGAGAAACAGGAAGGAAAGGAGAGAAAGGAGAAGCTGTGACACTCAACTGGAAACAGTGTGTGTGGTATAGAGGGGATAGGAAGGACAGCGGTCTGATTCAGGTTATTCCAACTCAATTTGTGATTACAATTATCAACGTGTAACTTGTTTCTGCTTTCTTTTCAACAGAACTGTAATTTTAGGAAACATGACAACAATTCAGCTCTACATGTTGCATATGCAGGAAATGTCAGGGTTCACTGCTCCAGTGGTGAGTGCTGTTCTCGATGGTATTTTACATTCAACGGTAACGAGTGCAGTGGACCTATGACTATTGAGGGAGCTGTGTATGGTCGTCCAGCTAATGAAAATCCTCACCGTCACAGACATATTGAGGGATACTGTGAGAACATTCCAGCAGGTCAAGTCACAATTGGATTCAACATTGGAAACTGTAGCAGATGGAAATCGACAATATATAACGGCCATACAGGAGGTTTTACAGTGTCTCGCATTATGATTGCAGAAGTTCCTCCATCACAAAAGTGACTGAATTAGAGAGGAATTAGAACTTATGTTCAGTAGAGTTTGCAGTACGTACAGTACAAGATTGCTGAAGTAGAAAGCTTGATGGTGCATGTGCATGTCTCTCTTTGCTGTATGTGAGTGTATGTATGATTAATTCAACATGTAGCTGCAACTAACAATCGATATTGTCTCCCAAAACTACAGAACAAACGATTGCCCAGAGATAGAGACCATTCAAGTTTACTTTCGAAGTGTGTGTGTGAGTGCATGTGTGTGTGTGTATGTGTATGTGTGTGTGTGTGTGGTGTGTATGCATGTGTGTGTGTGTGTGTGTGTGTGTGTGTGTGTGTGTGTGTGTGTGTGTGTGTGTGTGTGTGTGTGTGTGTGTGTGTGTGTGTGTGTGTGTGTGTGTGTGTGTGTGTGTGTGTGTGTGTGTGTGTGTGTGTGTGTGTGTGTGTGTGTGTGTGTCTACAACGGTTGTTGAGCCTACTCAATCTGACATTTAACCTTACTGAGTGTTTCATAGTTCAGTGATAGTCCCACAATATTTTTCCAGCTGGCTAACAATGGCTGACATGATACTTGCTAAACATATAACCATGCAAACATAAACTTCTATCAAAATTAGGTCGAGACTGGTAACTGGTGCCGAATCAGCCGGTATCTAGGGCAATCACCGTAAGTCTAATCCTTGTGTCCAAACTTTACAAAGGAGGAGACAAGAAGAAAAGACAGAGCAAAGAGAAAGAATGTCGTATTGCCACACATAGAAGTGAGGCTTACCAGAGAGTTTGACCCCCGACATCCTGCATTGCAACTATAAGGGCATGCCAACGAGGTAGCCTCAAAACTCCAGACATTCTCACCATGCCAGCTCCGAGCATCAGTGCGACTGCTGTATCACACTCCTGGAAAGATGTAGGAAGACTACAGTAGAAGACCTTCACAGTAAGTCAGAGTTCTAGCAAGAAAATTTATGACAGCCGGTAACCTATTGTCAATACTGACCACACCTACTGCAGCCTATCATCTAATAACAACAATACATTTCAATGCGTACCATTTCCCATTGATTAATATATATTTCCAGACCGAAACAATCATAGCCCTCCATGGTAATAAGCCTAGAATGAATAAATGAGATCATACACCTGCCACACTTTGGAGGAAAGCTGAAGAAATTAGCGATAAGGCATCTGTGTATCAAAGTTTCCTGTGACCACTAATGATCTTTACACTGTTATTTCATTTTAATTTTAAAAAAGGTGTTAAACATTAGGTCATTGTCAGTAGTCTCTGTACTCTGGATGTTTACACTGATGTATACCTGAATACAATTAACGATAAAGATTTAAGAGCACTCCTTCTGTTGACCAGGTCAATGCGAAAGGAGAGCGTCCCAAGGCGCAACATTCAGTAGTTTTGTGCTAAAAGCGGTGCATGCTACACTCTACTTTGTCTACAGTCTTCTTTGGAAACAAATACTTAGACCGATCACTTTGCTGTACACAATCATAATTGAGCTATAGAGGCAGCATTGCCGGCTCTCTGACCAGAACTTTCATAGTTTAAGCTCTCTAGCCGGCTCTGGCTAGAAGTCTGGTAAGTTGTGAGGTGTTTTAGAATAATCCGATCATCAATTGCTAGATAGAGTGCCATATACATGTAGAATGAAGAAAACAGTGATAAGGTCAAACCAAAAAATTGTCAACATTCCCTCAATATACATGGTCAATCGATCGGATTATTTATTTTCTGTATTTTTTATTCCTGATGTAAGTCAACGAGTACATCAATACAGATACACTGATGCTGTTACAAAGAAAAAACGTGCCACCTGAAATCGGTTTCTCGCTTCAGCTGTGCACGCACTCTGCAGGTGTTCAACATGACATCATTGATGCATCAGTAGGCTGTCCAGCGTCCACATCTCAGCTACTTTCAGCACTCTGCCATTTATCAAACAGCGTGGACCCTCCTCGTTACTGTGATGCATAGGGCAGACATACTACACACTGCACAGTGTAGAACAAGTCTATTTACCTAGTTGACTTCAACAAAGCAGTTGCGCCCGCACTGCACTGCAAGGTCACTGTTGCTATACGTAAAAATGTCAGAGCAAAAATATTTTGGGTAATACGGTTGGTTGGGTTACCCGACTCAACTTTGACAATTTTTGGTTTGGCCTGAAGATAATGATGCACTACAAATTGATGATGAGACCGATCACACATGTTAAAAACCGGTGAAACACCACATTTGGTATATTAAAAAAATACTCGAATTACGTGAGTAGCTCGTCTTGGATCAGAGTATCTACGCATGGGCAATGGATATAGCAGTTCTCTCGCCCACAAGGGCAAGACCTCATACCTCAAGACATAAGGGCAGTCCTACTCGACCTCATGCTACTGTAAATCAATACACTCAAACTCCCCTTATCCGGGCAGCTTGGGACCGGACACTGCCCATAACTCAGAAATGGCCACATCTGGGAACACCCCCACATTTTGCTCAATATGTACACCTGTATGATTAACATTCAATTTTGCATCCCTACATGTAAGTGAATGCACATACGTACATAATAGATGTACATGTACACTGTACACTGATCTTTGTCTCGAGCGTCATCACAGACCTCTTTCGCTTCTGCGGGGCAGGCGTCTGCGTTGGTCTAGTCTCAGACATCTTCAGGTAAGTCTTACAAGCTGTAAATAAGAAACTAGCACCTAAGTATGGCTATCTGTCGACAAGAAACTGGACTAGTACTGGACTTTTGATTACACGACCTTTGCCTCGACCTCGTGCACGTGGACCACGCGCAATACACGTGATGCAATTGTGCAATACGGGGGTGCCCGGTAGACGGACGTGCCCGGATATGGGGCGTCCGGATAAGGGGAGTTTGAGTGTATGTTGTTTGTAACAACAAATGTTCGTAAACTGCCACAAACTCTATTTCATAAAAATGTTCATAAACTTCCCTCATTCGTTTTGAACATGCGTGGAAGTGACAACATGGGTTGGTCTGCCCATGTACAACTACTTCATTCTCAGTATGTCTGATATCTTGGCTTGCAAAAGTCAATTTGTTGACAGCTAGTGCATGCAGGATACTGCCCTGAGCCAAGAAATCTGTTCAGCCCCCAACCAAACAACGAAGACAATCATTCAGATATAGCATTGAATGTCCACCTGCATGGATCGATATTTGGCCTACAAAATGTGCATGGATATTTGGACCACAAAAAGACAGCAAATTCAAGTAATCTGCCAACAATATGTATTCACCATGTAATATTGTACATACAACCGGTAAAGTCAAGAAACAGCAGTCAACAGCGCTATGTATATATACAGTACAAACCAACATGAGTATTGTATTAAGAACAAACAGTACAATAGGTCTGTAGTGATGAAAGGTATACCAGTTAAACAAGTTTTAGTACCGTCTGTATTAAAGAATTAAAGCGATTACATGAGGATCGGCATCCGTCGCGATGCTGCTATCGTTCGCTCAGTAATACTCCGACCGAGTCCTTCACCGAATGGTATATAATGTTCTTGATCTAGAATTCAGAGTTCGGTCTCGTCTTGGTGTACAAGCGATGTGTCGTAGAGTGTTACCTGTAATTTGTCTTCGTGATTAGTATGTGTGTCCGACAGTCGACGAAACTCGTGAGTCAACATGAGACAATGAGCTAAATGCTAGACAAACATGAGTTGAATGACGATTTTTAATTAACAAAGAAGTACTATAGTGTTTATCCTTACTTCTGGTGATACAAAATCTTCTGCTATTTTTATGCAACTATGTAGATTTCTGACCTAAAGATTAATTAATTAATTAATATTGGGTCAATCACCCATCACATATATTGTCAAACAATCACATGCAGACAGTAACAAAATATGAGCATGAAATAAGGTTAAAAAATACAAGAAATATAAACGACCAACTCTGGTGACCCTTCCTGATCCCAATAATTATTGTTACAACAAAAAAACTGTAACTACATCTTTTTCTTGTTAGGGATGTTTCCAAATAGAAAATGTTTCCTTGAATGCCAAGAACATTAGGATTGGTGATGACCCACCCACTCCCCCTCTAATCTGGACATAATCTGAGATGCTGCGGTCACATACTGATTGAACGTTTATGTGAAGTACTATAAACTGCCATCACAAACAAAGTTCCATTGACTTTAGTACGTCAGTTCTCTGCATATCGGCCGCCTTATAAATGCACACTACAAGCGTAAATCTGATGTTCAGGTAGGCAAAACACGTGCTAAGACAACAGAGTGTCATTGTCACCTAGGGATACAGAAGCCAATCAGAAGAATTTCAAAGAATCTCTTGAGTCTTCAAGTAAACGGTAACATTTTGGCATCAAACACCACACCCATCAAAACAACATTATTTGATTAGGAGATCAGCACCCACTGTAGATGATGTGCAATTCATGCCTGAAGTTTCACATTCAACCTGGAGTATAGAGGACTACCAATGGGCCCATAAACGTCTAATGAGTCTGAACATTATTTCAAGCCCAGAGAGTAGGCAGATTTGCCATTGAGCGACAGTAAGACACAATAAAAATAGACACAAAAGCGACTCACATGGAGGCACCCACGTACACACACACACACACACACACACACACACACACACACACACACACACACACACACACACACACACACACACACACACACACACACAATGACAGAACCATCACACAAAACTACACTACACATCCACACCACTAATGCAGCAAGACACATACAACTCACTTGATGTGGAGCGCCGGCAGGAATAAAGATAGCATCGCCAAGGCACTGAGCAATAGCCCACCCTTCTACTCCATACTCTTTACGCAACCTCTCTCTAAGTTCCTTGTCCAAGTAAAAACACTACAACAACAAACACACACACACTCTTCAAACCAACCACACCCGACTGCTCTTCATAATACACAAAACCTGATCGTGTATAGGATCGTTGTCTGCCTCACACTCCATGCCTCTCTCACGACTCACTTTCAGTAACAACTGTCGAATCTTCGGTGCATCCTCTGCAGCAAAGATGTGCCACAAGGCGCCCTACCAATCAGCATCAATCAGTAACGCACACGACACATTAGAAGTCTGAAGGTTGACATAGTAAACATAACGAATGCCAGATTTGTAACTTGTTGTGAATCGACCCAAAACTGTGAATCGTGTAAAAATCTGCCTGCAATCTGTCTGCTATTCCAAACACTTAGCGTATACCATGTTATGCTCTAGTCTCTTAAATCTTTCCTCGCCCAAATACTTCCGAGTGAGAAATCGTCTGGTGGACAGCCTTTGAAGTCTCTGTGTTGCCGCTTCACTGAAAATCGGTGATCTAAATATTGGATTTGGTTTCTTAACTTAAACGCTTCAGTAAATACCAGATTGGTATGCATGAAGTTCAATCCTATCTCAATTGTCTTCTTTTGTTTTGTAGAAAACAACTCGTAAACTACAGCTACAGTATTTGATGTTTGTAAAATCTGCATGTCAACAGCAGCAAACGCGACCAGGAAAACGTTGACGTCGACAGGCTTTGTCATGATAGACGTCTGACGTAGTGTTGTGCGCTCGTGTCACAATAAAGACTGGATGCCAACGTTGAGTGAGCATAGTGAATGAATGCGAAAGTAATCGATGCTGTTTTGCAACGCACAAAACACATGAGATCTCATTACCCAAACAAAGCTTGTTTCGATGACATCAGCATCAAGCCCTTCCAGATATCGCTCACTAACTAGAGACTGTGTACGGTTGCTTTGGACAAACAGCATCGAATACTATACGTTGGCATCCATTCTCCATTGTGACACAAGCACATAACACTACGTCAGACGTTGATCATGATGAAGTCTGTCGACAACGTTTCCCCGGTCACTCTTGCTGCTGTTGGCATGCAGACATCACAAACAGCAACAACTCTAGCTCTTCGAGTTGTCCACCCTACAAAACAAGAGAAGATAACTGACATAGGATTACAGAGATGCATACCAATCTGGTCTTTAGTAAAGCATTCAAGAAACCAAATCCGGTATGTAGATCACCAATTTTCAGTGAAGTGGCAACACAGCGACTTCAAAGGCTGTCCACCAGACTCTTTTCTCACCCGGACATATGACGGGAGAGGAAGGGTCTGGCTACGGAAGACTAGTATGCTTGCTGCTCATGAATACAAAAAATCTAATTTTGTACGTACACTCTGTGTGACACCCTCTAGCAAGAAAAACATAAATAGACTTTTACCACTTTTGCTGACAGATCGTTCCTTAGTCGTTCGTGAGTCAGTTCGTCGCACTCTTCAATCGCTGCTGCAGCTGCATTGATCTCTGCAGAAAACATTCATACAGCAGAAACACACACCCAAATTGGTTAATCACACAAACCTTCTTGACAGCATCCGGACTCGTCGACTGATGACTGTACACAAGACAAGATAATGTAGACAACAAACATAAATTAGGTCAACTAGAATAATGTCTTGCGTACCTCACTTGAGCGTGGAATGCCAACGTACACCTAAAGAAACGAGAGAGTCAGAAAAAGTGTCATTGCAATCCAAGAAAACGTCACAACATTCTGTAGCAATCGTATGTGTTCGTGGTTAGATAAATAGGCCAATTTACTTCCACACTTCAAATCAGTGTCCAGTCGGTACCTTTGTACCATCAGCCTCTGTCTATGGTCATTTATCTTGGACTCTTAGTGATGTAAGTAGCCTTTTCTGTATTAGCGTTGATTAACGTTTACAGTAAATGTTCTTCAACAGCCAGGGAGAAAGACAGACAGACAGACAGACAGACATAATAGATAAATATAACAGACAGACAGACAGACAGACACACAGACAGACAGACAGACATACAGGCTTGTCATCCTCTTCATCTTCATTTGCTTTCCTTGGTCTTCAATCTTTTGTCTTTGATGGCTTCAGTCTCCATTGGATTATCGCAGCCTTACCTTGTCCACGTTGTGGTCTTAGCGTGTCTTCTGTGGAGATTGTAATCATCATGTTTATGCCTGTTTCTCACTGTTGGACTCTTGAACTCTACTTTCAAATTCTATCTAGCTAGTACTCTTTCTTGTGCGTGCAGCTGTAGTTTGCGAACTTTACTTTTTTGCCTGCCTTTTGCTGATATGTATGACGGTTTGATGTTCGAAATATACGTATTGACAAACAGACAAAAGACAGACAGACAGACTAAGGGGTCACTAGCTGAGTTCCAGACTTGTAGTTCTATGTTTAGCTTTGTTTTAGTGGTAGTGATGTTGTACTGATTTTAAAGATGCATTCAATAGAGAAGTAAAACAGACAGACAGACAACACAGACACCTCTACCACCTCGCTCAGCTCTGCTACACGGGTGTTATAAAGACACAAACAACAGGATTATTTCAAAAACAGCTACACACTCATACCATGACATTCACTGCATCAGACATGTCGAGATGTAGATTGGTCGTTCCTTCCTTCGGGTACGCTGCTGAGCCTAGAATAAGAAAACCATAAACCAAACACACAACAACAAAGAGTGCATTATAACACTCACCATATGCATTGTACATCTTAGGGCCTAAGTCAGGCTTCACAATTCGATCTGGAAGTCTAAACATGGATGGCACAATCATTCGTCAACTGCCACCGATAGATCAATGTATCGACTGAAACAAACCTGGCTGCAAGATTTAGCCGACCATCTCGTCGTGTGTATTCCGGTAAGGGAACGTTTTCCATAAAATCTTCAAATCTAACAAAGACAATACAATTTGTACCATGTCACGTGGTTTTTGCAACCCTGATTGGTCGATACAGCGGGTACAAATCGTTTGTAAGCTGAGATACCCTACCCCTGTCAAGAGAAATGCGTATACTCTAAATCATGTATATTTCAAAGTCACTTTAATTTTGCAAATTTCGTAAAGACCAACCAGTTTTCTAAACTTAATTGCTTCCTAATTTTTCTAGAAATCAGGAAAATAATTATACACGCCCATATACTATACATATATACTATGTACACTAGTACTCATGATTTGCACGCTCCAACGTTTGCTTTCTCACATATCACAGCAGACTCATGATTAACCGCCTCGTTCGAGTCTGGCAAAACGGCATTGTAGGAGCCTTGAACTGAGGCTTCTTGTCACACAATCAGTGACACACTTTGTGGGAGTTCGCTTACGTGGGATTTACGTTGTTTCAAGACGTACGTATGACTTACAAATGCGTAAAAGTTGTGCTTCGCATTTCCGTCATTCTCACAGCGACATACTACGGCACTGCTCTGTGGAAGGTTTCGAAATTAAATCGCTTCTGAAGTAGATACTTGCTCAATTTTGAATTAGTTTCGCTTTCAAAATATACTTCATTTACAGTACACTGTGCCCTATCATCGCTATGATCAACAGCAAAAACAGCTGGTACCAATAACCAGTATATGATTTGATATGCCGTTAATGAGCTACTAAATGGTAAACACACTTTGACTACGTCTAATTAGTGACAGTAAGATTTACTACTCACAACTCTACTTTGAATGCTCAAAACAAACAGTAATTCAAACCAACCAGTTGACTTCCATGATACAAATCACTCATCGCATGGCTGATCTCGGACATCATTGTTATTCCGCCTCGGGTGAGTGGCAGCTAATTCCGAGATATAATTACCTCGGCTTGCCTCGGTTTGTTGGGAATAACAACAATATCCTCAATTTGCCCATACGATAACTTATACATACCAACCCAACGTCAAACACTAAAAACATCTCAGACAATAGATCATCGAAACTACAGTATCCATTAAATATAGGCCCCACCAACAGTTAAGCCTCACTCAGCAATGACAAACCACAATCAGTGGAAGAAGATGTAGCACTCTTGGAAGAATCAGACTTTGAAGGCTACACTGCAAACAACGCGCTGTAATTCTTATGTAGCTGACAAGTGAAGCAACTTGCAACACTCAGTCATACCTTTGTACCATAAAAGCCCCTGTCTATACACAAGCCCTGGGTCTTTTGTTGTTATACAAACAGAATCCACCATTTAATTCAAGCCCCGGGCCTTGTATGTAGATGGATAGTCTAGTGTCAACGCTGCTGTACCGAACAAATAAACATGAAGGTCACTGACCTATTGGGCATCATATCAGACAAATCATCGGAATGAGGCCAATCCTAACAAACGAGATATCATTAAAAAACTGACTAAAAAAATTGCGGATCGACTTGAACCTTCAGCTTGAGTAACATGGGTTTGCCTTGATCGTCGACCATTCGAGCTGTAAAGAACGCACATCACTCCGGATTAGAACGTCGTGTTGTATACGATTGTTTACCAGAGAGATCTTCAAAGCCGTTCCAGAACTGGCCGATCGGTAAGTCTTCGATGATATAGCCGCTTCTGCAGTTGACCATGTCACAGTGATCCTTGCCTGAAATCATAGCAAATACTCAGACCTAAATCAACTGTAGGTATACAAACTAATGTATGTAAGCAGTAGTAAGTAAGTACATCTGATGGCAAGATATCATGCTGCCTAAGGCACAAAATTGAAATCCAAATAACTACTGTACGTAAGACTGTTCGACACTTTCTGAATAATCTACTAAATAAGAGGTGTGTGTGTGTGTGTGTGTGTGTGTGTGTGTGTGTGTGTGTGTGTGTGTGTGTGTGTGTGTGTGTGTGTGTGTGTGTGTGTGTGTGTAAGTGTGCATGGGCATCTACACTGTCAACTACCTACTCTACAAATATCACAACTTTACTGTCTCCACGTCAAAGACACATGCCCACGAAGTCACAAACTGTGCTTTACACTTTGTTTACACTTTCTTTACACTTCACACTTTGTTTACACTTTACACTGTGGTTTACACTTTGTGTAAACCGCCACAGCACCAGCTTACCAAAATCTCTGCCAAACGACTGCGGTGTCCATAAATCGGGCGACATCATCGTATTCACCTTCGCCACCACAACCGGCTGTCAGAACAAACCAATTAATTACAACAAAATTCTATTGCATATTACAATTCACTGCTACACAATTGAATTATCAATATCCTAACACATCATACAATTCACTGCTACACAATTGAATTATCAATATCCTAACACATCATTAGAAACTAACAAAAACTTCTGTATGTCCGGCCCTTTTTGTCTTTGAGTGTGCCCACGAAACATCGTCAAGCATGGCTGCTAGACAAACGTCTGCAGCTGCTGCTTTCAAACTGAAATGTCAGTACCACTTTCCATGTAATTTACTGCTTCTGTAGAGAGACTGGCAGAGAACTTTTTATGTAATCTATCAAGCTGATTCAATTCTCAAACAATTCAACGACACTCAACACAGTGCTGCAGCAAAAGTTAAATCAAAAATTGACTAATGTGGCACATCAACATCTCAAAAATTGTGATTCAAAAAAATTCAAATTATTCTTAGAGCCTCAAAATTTAAAGCCTTCACACACACACACGCACACACACACACACGCACACACACACACGCACGCATGCACACACACACACACACACACACACACACACACACACACACACACACACACACACCTACTCTCCAAAGCACATCGGCGCCTTCACACTTAATGGGCATTGGCTGTCAAACCACATATGGAGGTGGATTCAATGGGCATTGGCTGCTGCATGTGGCACCACGCCTGCCCAGGCAGCTCTTCATGTCGGTAGGCAGCTCTAGATCTATGTTACCTTTCTATTTTGTGCTTATTGTGTAAATGGATGTACAGTACTGTAACCAAAGATAGAGAACTATCTTCACAAAAAGACTGGCAGTCATGATATTGTGTAGGTGAAACAACCATGGGGCAACCCTACAAATCATGTGGCTAGACATTTCTTAGAGAAAGTTACGGCAAACATACACACACGTACATACACACACACACACACACACACACACACACACACACACACACACACACACACACACACACACACACACACACACACACACACACAACACACACATTTGTAAAAACATTACAAGCAGTAAGGTATTAGACTATTTCACAACACACTTTCTCTATTACAGCCACAACAAACACCGACCTTTCCCATTCTCCAGCAGAAATGAAACGCCTTCAGGTTGTTGACGTGTTGTGGCTTGAGCAGCAACAGAAGTTTCCCGTCACACAACCAAAGATGAGGAACGTCGACTGGCAACTGAGGATACGCCGCATACGCCGCCGGCTCCGTTGCTACTTCCTCCACCACTACGGCAGATTCAGGCGTTTCCACGACGATGATGACTCCGTTTTCTGACGGTCGCGTGTCCAACGCTCTCTTCTGAACGTCTCCGTTCACGAGAGTCTCGCCGTTTTCACTAACACTATCCGCTTTTGTCTCCGATTGACTGTTCTTAGATTGTCGTCTCCCTTTCTTTCCCAATTTCAACGAGCCACCCGACGTGTCACCCGATTGTGAGTCCTTCTCACAGCGACACGTACGAACCATTTCGATTTTCAGTAAGTTACAAACCTCGTGAACTCTCGTGCTTAGATCGCACAACACTATACACACAACAACTGGTTGTTTCGGCAACCCAACGATAATAGACGTAATCCGATCGACGTCTCACCGGTTTTAGGAAACGTTTGAGCGACTTTGAGAATCTCATCTTTGCCGTTTTCGACCCGATACTTGATGTGACATTTGTGGAACAAACCATTCTCACGACGATCTACAACAACAACATACGTTTCTACCACTCGACACTCGATCGCCGACAACGCACTCACTTCGTAGCCGGTGACAGTCGATGCATACAACGAAGCCACAGTATTCGCAGAACCAGTGGACATTGAAAATCGTTGTGACACAGACGTCGCACAGTTCGCGAATTCCGACAAACGCCCTTTTCCAAGCAACAGCAGACTCTGTCAGACAAAGAGACAAAATACATTCGGAAGATTTTCATATGAGCATGTAGTTAGGAGATCACAGTCAAGTTTCATATGCTGTAGTGACCTAGTGTTAAGCATAAAGCTGCCGTGATGTGTGTGTGTGTGTGTGTGTGTGTGTGTGTGTGTGTGTGTGTGTGTGTGTGTGTGTGTGTGTGTGTGTGTGTACGTGTGTGTGTATGTGTGTGTGTGTGTACGTGCATGCGTGTGTGTGTGTGTGTGTGTGTGTGTGTGTGTGTGTGTGTGTGTGTGACAGTGTGTGTGTATGTGTGTACATGTGTTTGTTTGTTTTTGTCTGTGTACGTGTGTGTGTGTGTGTGTGTGTGTGTGTGTGTGTGTGTGTGTGTGTGTGTGTGTGTGTGTGTGTGTTGTGCATGCGTGTGTGTGCATGCATGTGTGTGCATGTGTGTGTGCACATGTGTGAGAGTAAAGTCAAAGTGTCATTTCAAATGGTTGACAGCTTAGTAAGTACCAAGTCAAAATCACCACACAACTCACTCTTTCCACGACGTTTCAGAACGGATTCTTCTTCGGCCACCAAGTCGCAAAACGTCGGAAGAATACACGAGATTATGTAACTGGCCGTCTCTTTGTCCAAATTCTCAGCACCGTTGAACAGGTAAGGCTCCATGTCTTCACTCGACACCGAAAATGGATTAGCAAATCCATCACAAAGCCAATGACCTTCCTCATCTCTCTTCAGTCTACCACAAAAATTGCTCCAAAAATCTATGCAACAAGCACAACAAGTGACACCACGAATGTCTCACTTTCTGAAGTGAATGAAGCGACACCATCGTTCGCCTCTCAAACCGGTTCCACGTCGAAGTGCCTTCACACAATCCATACACGACTGTAGTAGTCGCTGTTGTGTACAAGTACCCGTCTGTAGAGAAAACGTAAGTAGATGTCGTAATACACCAGACTCGTACGACGTCTCACCTGCAGACCAGAACATTCTCTACTCTTTGCTACACGAGGGAGCCGAGGACGACATCCATCATCCAGTGATACTGCGTACTCTAAGAACATACGTCACTGATTCAAGTATGAAAGACAGAGCAACATATAAATATGAAATATTTAATGACTTTCACTCATTTTCATGTCGGGACATCTCACCTGGTGCTTCTCATAATCACAAAGTTACGTATGGATACACATGAACACGAATCGCTAACTACAGACACGGTCTGATGTCGATCTAGACAAACTGCTGTGTAAATTACCCTCAGTATACAAATAGTAGTCGGCATGCCAACACGAGATGTCGTTTCCTCAACAACAGAAACCACAAACCAATACAGAAAACCATACCACAACTACCCACTGCTTTCAATGTTCTTCGAATAACACTTTTCAAAAAATAAAAGTTATTCTGTCGGTCTCAAGAATTGCCATGTTTTTTGTCTCTTGCCTTGGTGCACAAACAGGGTTATATACAGAAATTTCAGATTGGTAGAGAATTTTTGAAAATGGTATGGCAACGCCCACTCTTTGTGTTGATATTAATTGGGTCTATCACCATGTCTTCCAATATCAGACAAGACTTGGGAATCGTCTGACGAAGGGAACTTGAAAATGAGTCAGTGAATTAACAATTCAACAAACAGGCATGTGTGTTACTGTATGTGACACACACACACACACACACACACACACACACACACACACACACACACACACACACACACACACACACACAGACACACACAGACACAGACACAGACACAGACACAGACACAGACACACACACACGAAATAGCCAATTTCAAAAGCAGTTGTTGATGTGTTTGTTACTAAAGCCAGAAAACTGGAATTGTAAGCAGATACATGTAGTCTAGCTGAGCACATTAGTATATGACCGTGCAAGAAGCGTGTACGTACTCATCTTTTTCTGACTCTAGCATGCCATCTATTCCAGTATTATTGCCGTCAATGTTCCTAGTAACGTAATTGTAGTTCAATTCTGGAGGGATTCTCCAGCAGAAGTATGCCTGTATAAAACGCTGACAAACATTGTCAAAATGGCAATGTGCAGCTCAACTCAGACAAGCAGTGAGTGGCGTCTCTTCTCAACTACTGCTTCTGCTTTCAAAACCGAAATGCCAGTACCAGTTCCTGCGTGATGTACTGCTTCTGTAGAGAGTAAACTGGCAGAAAAGGTTTGCTGCAGTATTGTGGTGAGCATCATTGAGAGATAACTAGATCTTGTCACTGGATGAAACAATAATAAATCAAAAACCACTAATATATTGCATATCAAGACCCCACAAAATTATGATTCAAAAAATTACAATTATTTTTGGAGCCTTGAAAAATTGTAGTCTCGAAAATATCAGAAGCAATAGGGTAAACGTCACTGAACATGCAAAGAATGAAACAGCAGCAGAAAATAGCTAGTCTACCTACATCAATGACTACAATGACAAGAAGAATATCACAAGCAAAGATGCATTTATATACTCACACTCACGCACACACAATCGTACACACACACACACACACACACACACACACACACACACACACAATCTTAAACCTTGAATCCGCCCATCATAAAGTGACACACATGCACACAACACAAGTCTGCAAGCGTGCGCGCGCGCACACACACACACACACACACACACACACACACACACACACACACACACAATTCTACATGCTAGATTCACTTCAAACACGAGCAACAAACAAACACACGTTTACATCTCACACTTGACCATGTATGTGCTCAAACACCACTATATAACCTCATCACAAAACTTACCGCTGCTCTTCTCTAGCTCAACCTCCATTCTGGTAGACAAGCTAACGACCGAATCCGACCCATTTTCAGCTGCCACTTTCTTTACCTTCTTCGATGCTTGTTTTGCAGAGTTTGCTGGCCGACCCCTTCCACTCTTTCCCACAGATCTCGACTTATTATTCTTACCACTACCGGATCTCTTCTTCACACCGGCCTGTCCATCTCTATGTACAAAAGGAGGTCGTCCTACGGGACGTTTCACTTTCCCTTGTCCATCGCCGCCCTGTTTCTCTTGCGCTGCAGCCTTCTTCCTGTCCTTCTTGCCGCTTTCCCGCTGTCTCTTACGGCTCTTCTTCACTGTATCACTAGCATCCTTCGTTTGGTTACCGTCCATTGGTCTCGCCGGTTTTACTTTGGTCATAGTAACTTCGCTATCAATCCTCACCCGTTCAGGTTCTTTAACCGAGTTGATGTTCAGACAACTTTCTGCGGTAACAGGACACAGAACTTTATAGTAATCGCCTTGTTTCTTTGTACTGGCAACCGACTTAGACATAGTTGGCTTTTTAGTGTCGACCGTATCTGGAACACTCGTTTGTGACTGTTCGTTAGATGCAGATTCGTCAAGATTCACTGAAGCACGCTGCTCGTCTGCTTCCTGAGATTTTGCTGCAGGTGCATCATCAATAACAGTGGAATCTGAACATATGCTTGTAGTACTGTTACGACGAGGTAGTAGTTCGTTGCTGCTTGGTCTCAATTTCCCAACTTCCTTATCGACGTCGAACTCGCCGTCCTCACCCATATGATCGATTTCACTTACTAGTCTGATCTTGGCCTGTGCGTTCTGACTAGTCGCACGCTTCTGGCCGTCCATTCTCTCCAACTTCCAATTCGGTCCGAGATCCGACGTAAGACGACGTCGTACTACATTACCCGGTTTACTCTTCGTCCGTTGCCCGTCGTCGTCACTGACACCTGTCACGTGCTTCGGCCATTGTATGAGTTTATCCACGTCACACGATGCTTTCTGTAGTGTAGCCTTCTTGTTCTTACTCGGTGTCACCGACTCCACCATACCCTTAGTGCCTAGCACATATCTCTTCGGCGTGCCAGACTTTGATCCATTGGAATTCGAATCTTCCTTCTCGGCCGATCGAAGTCGAGGAGTCCTAATCAGCATGGCAAGTTTATCTATATCGACAGACAGTTCTCCAATCATATTCTTCCCTTGTGCGTCTGGAGTAAGTCCGACCCACTGGTCACTGGTAGGATTCATCGAGCTCTGAATTGATACAAAAGACGACGAGGTCGAAGCAGGAACTGAAGACACCAAGTGAACGTTCGAGGAAAACAGCGAAGGCTCCACCGGTGTGATCTCCGTCACGGGTGGCAAAGGTGGCAGCAGTATCCCTCTCTCCACTGCCACGTGAGACGAACACACGGCATCGACCGACTCCTGCAATAGAGCTTTCACGCCTTGCAAGTTTCTCGCCAGTCGATCCGTCGCATCAATAATGAGCCGCATGCCCTGCACGGACCCGAGCCAGACGTACCGTCCTGTCTCCGTCTCCGCCGTCCTCGTCGCCTCCAACAGACGAACACACTCCTTCGTCGCACGTTTGAACTTCGAGTAGCGACGCTGAAAACGAATCACGTTGTCTTCCAACGCGTTCGCTCTCATCCCACACGCCGGCGTCACAACATCACAACAAACTCCGTCTGCACGCGATCCGGCACTCAGCCACGAATCTGTGTTAACATTTCTGAAACCTTGAGAGAGCAAACAAGTGTGGGGACCAACTTGGTTTGTCGTTTCGCTCCCGTCTGTCGACGCCGGCTGCACGTCTTTGACGACACTGTGAACCGACGTTGATGACATTCCGACGGGATTAGCAGAGACGGTTTTAATGCGAGCCGCTTCCGGATCGGCCATAATCAAAGGAGGAATGGTGACATGCGAGAGGGGCGTGATAGAAACAACATCATTTTCAGTCCCGTCACCTCGTACGACTTTCTTACGTTTCGCTGCAGACTGAGACATCTCTTCGTGTGCTCCACGACTCGGACTGTCGATATGACGATGAGGCGGACTTGGAAACGCAACAGACGACGATGAGAGCTTGAGTGATGCCATTGAGACACGTTCCGAGCTTTCTAATTGTCGCGATGTAGCTTCAACGGTCTCTGAGGTAGTAGAGGGTACAGGTACGTGATTCTCTTTCCTAGTCTCAATTTGACACGTTGAGACTTCAGCAGCAGGAGAAGCGGCCAGTTGAGACGGCCTTGTTGATGTCTGCATGTTCACTTGACAAGTTGGAGATCGAATTGGTGGACTGGATGCCGAAGGTGAACACTTCAAAGGTGACGACTTCTTTCTCGGCGTCGGGTGTCTGCGTGTCTCACCGTCAAGTTCCAGTAACAACGGAGTAGCAGCATGATGTAAAGCTTCTTGGCGATGTCTATACAGCAGTGATGACGGTAGCGGATCCAGACGATTGCTCAAATGATTGGGCATCGAAACGGAAATGTCGTCTCGTACAGCCGCGGAGTCCTTCGTCGGGAACGTCGTCATAGATGACAGAGGCGGCTCGCTTCGACATGCAACAACAGCTTCAAAGAAATTGCCCAACTGATTTACACTGTTTCCTTCCGGTTCGTTTCCGAGAATCGTCTTGACCGAATGAAATTGGTGGTGATTTACTCTCGGCTGCGCTACATCAACCGTCTGTACGACGGCTCGTGACTGCATCGTGGCATCCGACTGTGTGGTGGCTCTTGATTCTGTGATGGCTCTTGATTGTGTGGTGTTTCTTGACTGTGTGGTTAGATTACTCGTGTTAGACAAGCTGGTCAATGCTGCCATGCTGGCTAACACACCGGCAACGTCCGCCTCTTCCGTGTCCCTCGGCTTACCAACGGCCAGTATCGTCTTTGACGAGGAGACTTTGCTGCTTTGGTGTGGCTTACTTCGCGACTTCAACGAACGATGTTGATGCTGTCGGTTTTTCTGAATTGTTGACGTACTCTTAGTTCGGCTCGATAGAGAATGTAAGTGACAGGCCATCGGATGAGTCGGAGATGAATTCAATTTCACAGAAGGGTATGAACTGGACGTGAGAAATTGCCTCTCTCCTGTCATTCTACTATTGGTTGATACCGGCGACGTGACCTCGATTTGTTGTTCCATAATGTTGCTGACATGCTGAGACTGAAATAGTGGTGACGACGATACTGAAGGTGGAACTGGCGATGAAACTGACGGTGTGCTTGGTGGCGATGTGATCGGAATAATCGATAGAGCGCAGTGAGTTCTTACATCCCAAGTCTAGACGAACGAAAACATGTTATCACACAGTAAATATATAATCAATAATTAATTACATATTTATTCATAACTAGTATACATGGCCCGTCCTTCGTACGGGCAAGATACTGTAGTGTAAAATAGGTCTGTGGACACGTCACGTGCAATCTTTGTTGCAAGGTCCCGGATATGCTGAATGAATTCGAATCTTGCTCTTCGCGCTTGTTTCGATAGAAATCGACACACTCTCCGTGTAGCGCTTGCTGCAGAAAACGTGTAGGTTGGATTCGGTGCAAATGCAATCAGAATTTGGAGAGAAACACAAGCGATAAAAGAGTAAGTTTCGTCGGCAAGAGATATTCGATTGCTCGAAGCTTTGCGAAGGACGGCGATGCATAGGATCTACACGGGACTGGTGCGGGTGTGTGTTCGAATAAACTGCAATGTGTAGCGTTTGCATCGTCGAGAAATTTTACGCGTGGGTCAATCCCTCGAGAGGGGACCCGGTGCATTATTTTTTTATTTTTACGCAAACCTTCCTCTGTGCGTGCCGATTTCGGTTGCGAACGGACAAAAGACGTGGCCGCCAAACGCGAGCATACATACACACACACACACACACACACACACACACACACACACACACACACACACACACACACACACACACACACACAGACAATTTGAGCTTTAGATATTAGATGAATTATATAAAATACACTCTAAATTGTTTATCTCTATTTGTGTGTGTGTGTGTGTGTGTGTGTGTGTGTGTGTGTGTGTGTGTGTGTGTGTGTGTGTGTGTGTGTGTGTGTGTGTGTGTGTGTGTGTGTGTGTGTGTGTGTGTGTGTGTGTGTGTGTGTGTGTGTGTGTGTGTGTGTGTGTGTTCTTCGTGTCACTTGACGGAGCACACAATAGCATTTCTATATGCCTTGCTGTATCAAGAATAATGATACAGCAAGGCAGGTAACGCCCACAGAAAAATGCTTGCCTCATCAATGTGTTTAGTGTTGGTGATGATGCACCTCTTCCTCTTTTTGGGTAACATTGGTTAAGACTATTTAATAAACCATATATATTTAATAAACCTTCATGTGAAGCACAAACGAACTAGAAAGACAAGCAAAGACAGAGCAAACTGAGAAAGGATAAAGCCTGGTGTTAATTAATTAATTAATTAACTCATGTTGTTTACATCTTTATGTTGCGCTATCACCTCAGTTATGAGCCATACGAAATGGGACTATTTGACAAACAGACAGACAGGCACACAGGCCAGACAGACAGACAGACAGGCATACAGACCAGACAGACAGACAGACAGACACAGACAGAGTGACTGACTGACTAACAAACAGACATACAGACCGACAGACAGACAAAGGACTGACCAACTGACCGACAAGTAAACAGACGGACACAAAAAGACAGACAAATAGACAAACTGACAGACATACACGTAGACACAAAGATAGACATACTGACAAACAGCTGACCAGGTAAAGAGAGACCAACACACTGGCATGTACGCAAGCAGAGAGACAGGCAAACAAACAGCTGACCAGGTAAAGAGAGACCAAAACACTGGCAGGTACGCAAGCAGAGAGACAGGCAAACAAACAGACAAAAGACACACGTAAATAGCAAACAACCAATAAAAAGACAGACAACAAACATACGAAAATACACGTATCAGAGAAAACAATCGACACCCGACTGGCAACAGATAATCACAACTGCATAACATCACACCACACCACATCACAGACGACACCAAATACTCACTACTTACAATACAACGAACTCGTTTGTGCCTACCACACACACAAGGTACGTACCACACCGTTCTTCGCGTAGTCTGCAACCATCCTCGTCGACATCGGCGCGGTTATTGAATGGACCGGAATGGGTGGCGTGTGCTGTCTCAATCGACGTTTCCAAATGCTCAAGTCGCCCACGTCAACTTCGGACAGAGCGAGAGACGGCGTACCGGAGCCAGGGTGATATGCGTGATGTCGTCGTCGGACGACCGGCCGAAACGCAGAAACCGTTGCGAGTCTTGAAAATTCCGGGAGAATGCCGTCTAAACACACACACAACAACACAGTGACGGTGATCTCGTTGTTGTCCGTTGTAGAACAAAGAGCCACTATGGGAACATTGGAGCCACACTAAATCTCAAGGCAGCAACGTCCATGCCCCCTTCCAGTCATTTCAATTTTCAATTTTAATTTTTTCAAAAAAATGAATTTAGGGCCACAAGAAAATTTGTTTGACAGGAGCGCGCGCACCGATTTTCGGCTCCGCACGGATTTCTTTTATATTTTATATTTTGTACGCATGCGCAAATATTTGTAGTCTAAAGAACTGAACGAAAGATTTCTGCTCTATTCAGGTATGTGTATCATTTTAATAGGGTGTATTTGTGATAGATTTCTCCTACTTAGCATCTCCGCTAAACATCCGGGCTTTGTCCGGGTTCTTTATAGCGTGCATCGCCATGAGCTTGTCAAAGAGAGTCTGCTGTTGTGGAGGCTCTTTCCTGTTGTCCGTTAGTGTAGTTTTCGGTGTTTTTACGGTTGCTCCTAGTCGGTTTGTTCGGTTCTGTTCCCAGTCAACGTTAGATGGTTTGTTCGTCGGGCTAGCTTCTCCTTCGTCTGAATGTGTACCTACTGTCTGTTCCCCATACGCGTGAACTCGAAATGAGTAATGAAGTAGAGGTCACACCAGGTGTGCTCATTAGAGTACTAGGAGCTGCTCCAGTTGGACCATGTAATACCAATTATCTTAAATGGTTCCAGTTGCTGATCAGTTGGTCTTACAAGATAATTGGATAATAGCCATTGCTCCACCCGTTTGTGTTTGATATGCACAAGTATTATCCTTCTGTTTGGTTTGCAGGAAAGGCTTAGATAATTTGATAAACAGAAATGCCAGACCTAGCAGTTTCTAACGATACCGAGATCATCGCGAAAGTCCACTAAACAGCAGAGATATTAATGATTTTCAAAGTTCACACTTATGGGGAACAGACAGTAGTGATTGTACTGATCTTTAAGAGGAGGAAGAGATGTGGAGAAGGACTAGATTACAAGTAGATGACTTTTAATAGTTCTTGTTTCGTGTTTTAATAGTAGTATTTAAAATATTTAATAAATCATCTTCGCACCATTGTAGTTTATATCAATAATAAAATATAAAAATAAAATGCGTGCACGCACGAATTTTTGAGCGAAGTTCCTGTCAAACAACTATTTTTTTTCTTGTAGCCTAATGAGCAAATTCAATTTTTAATTTTTTATTTTCTATTTTCAGTTTTCATTTTTTCAAATTGTTTGACTTATGTTTCATTTATTTTCCAAAGGTTTTTAATTTTTTCAATTTTTTTGACTCCCTTTTCAATTTTTTTCCAAAGGCTTCAATTTTTTGCAAAAAACGGAATTTAGTGAGCAAATTTCTATTTTTAAATTTTAAATTTTCAATGTTAATATTATCAATTTTTTGACTCACTTTTCAATTTTCCCAAAGATTTTCATTTTTTGCAAAAATTGAATTCGACCAGCAAATTTAGATTATAATTTTCAATTTTCATTTTATTTCAGCAAACAGTGGACAACATATTTCCATAAAAGAACATGACAGTGTTCATAAAAGTGAGTCCCTGAAGCTTTTGTTTAATTAACTCAACGTGTGCGATGAATTACCGAGTTCCAGTAGGTGGACTTCGACTTGAGCTGGATGCGGGTGACGCATCTGTAGTATCGTGTCTTCAAGAACAGTCAACGTCTACAAAAGCAGAACACAAAAACGTCACGTACTCACAGAGTTCTAGTCAGGCATGCTAAGACATAATGGCCTGCTATACCTTCAACATAAACATGTACTAGCTAGGCATGTACGCCACACATGCACAACTTAACTAAGAATGTAATCGATATGCTACTGTCTAGATTGGCTACTATCAGTCTGCCTTAGTGTGATTTGCAGAGGCTAAGTTTCAGTCAGTACACCCAAAGCGAATGGTTACAAAGGTATCCTAAACCACTCCCCCAAACCAGCAAAAATTATTTCAGAAATTTGCAAACTTGTACATGCCACACCCACATGCCAGACTCATGTGCCACGCCCATACCATTCCTTCCACCCGTCCTCACAAAGCAACTTGTTCTGGTGACAGGCAAATTGACAGCAAACTTGCTTGACTGGTTATGTACCATACAGTTCAGTTGAGCGTACTGAGCCCACTGTCGTCAATAACATTCAGTCTTGCAGGCTTCTGGTGAGCACACAATTTCTGGGAAGCCAGACTCGCCAGGAAGATCAGCTGTATGGGGCTTCTTTACAAGAAACGCAAACGACAAACAGTGAAGTGCACGTCGTGTGACAAGACACTGGCATTTCATGGTGAAACCACCAATCTACGTAGTCACCTTTCTGGTCAACAGTCTTTGCAGTACGTTACTCATATAGGCCCAAAGAAGCCACACCAAAACAATCAAATAATCTATAATTACAATGTAACTTATACATATTGTTCAACATGAAAGTTGCAACAATACTCTCTGACCTCTTCATATAGACATGACCTCAGGAGTGCCCCCAAAATTTTCTAAGTCACAGAGGAAAATCGTAAGGCCGAAATTCTTAAAACTACGTCCAGTCTAAGTTTTATGGCCATGCCCACAACAATTTTTATGAGCTCCTCACAAACTTCGACGCTTACCAAGATGCTTTGCTTCACAAACTGTTGTCACAGAATGCTCAAGCACAAAAGAAACATATATCTCTGACTTAAAATTGGTTAGTTTACTGTGCTTGACCACATGCTATATTAGAGTCTGTGAAAAAAATTTTCAAACGTCAAGAAGTTGAGAGCCAGGATATCTGCAGACATAGTTTGTTTATCACATATAGCTGCGTAAATGCTCTTGTTACAGAATACCAACAGATATGGACCTAATAATGGGCAGTGCATGACAACCACTGTTGATCTTTTGGATACTTGTATTACAATTAAGTTCATACCATATAGCAGTCTTTGCCCTAATTAGTCTATCTTCTAACCAATCATCCCAGGAACTACTTGTTAGCCTCAAGAAACCCATTTTACACGATACAAGTCCATTGTCTTCATAGCTAATCACTGCCTACTCATGCAGTAAAGAACAGCAGGGCTGGACTAAGTGGAAGCCAAGGCAGAGGCTTCCGTCATTTAGCGTTACGCCCCCGCAAATTTGATTGCATACTATACACAATCAAGTCGGAAGGTTAGGCTGAACTACAAGCAAAGCTGAATATCAGAGTGTAGTCACTGTTACAAATAAGGAAAACGTACGGGAACAATTTTTCAATTTCGTTGTTGAAGCAGAGTTCGGGTCGCATGCACACCAACTCATCATCTTTCCTCAGGTCGAAGGCACCAAATAGGTTACGTTTTACACAAAACCAACTTTAAACATACGAGAACTACATATCAGCGTGAAAACAGAGCACAAATGATGATCACGTGGTAAGCAATAATTAGGTCACGTAATAAGTACAAGCGGACAAATGCAACGCAGTTGGTTCCTTCAGCCTTGCATGCACATCGATGCCCGTTTCATAACCCACAGAAACATTTTCTCAATGTCTCGCAAGTCTCTTCTAGCATTTTGATGGTAGAGAGGCTCATAGCGCGCGTTGACAGAATGTTTCTCGCGTGACCATTGTATGGGCTCTGTTTTCAGGCTATTTGCTGCTAATATCTGGCACTCTCATTTAACCAGCTTACCCTGTAGTTCAGGCCAACCTTCTATCTTGATTGCGTAGCTATGCAATCAAGTTTGCGTGGGCATACCGCTAAATGACGGAGTGTACCTTTAAATATGTGAATACATTTTGGACAAATATTTTCATGTTTATTCTATACATTTGTCTCGACCCTACTCCAAGATGACCAACAGAGAAGCAGCACAATCACCATTGCAAACCACCCACCCACCCACACTAACAAAGTTATCTCCAAAAATTTGTTTTATACATAAAACAAAATCTCTAACATAAGTGGTAACCTCCAGAAAATCTAACAAAATAGAATCAGAGCCCAAGGGTGGAGGTGGCGGGGTGGGAGTAGCGGTAGGAGTGGGGATACAGTGCTACCACAAATTTCTAAGATAAAATCTCTGTTAGCAGTAGGATGGTCCACAACATGTAAATAGACAATAAAACTAATGTTGTATTATCTATTCTGCATAAAGCAGCAGCTGACAAAACACAAACAGCAACGTAAGGATTCTTTGCTATTGAATGCTCACTCAATCTATGTATACTGTACTACGACTGACCCATCTTAACAAAAACAAAGCACCCACCTTTGTGTTGAGGTCTTGATCAACAACTGAGGCAGTAAACCATTGAGTCACCTCCGTTCTAAACAACAGAATTGATACTGTGTGTGTGTGTGTGTGTGTGTGTGTGTGTGTGTGTGTGTGTGTGTGTGTGTGTGTGTGTGTGTGTGTGTGTGTGTCACTGTGTATGCATGCATGCGTGTGTCTGTCTGTCTGTCTGTGTATGTCATAATGTGTGTGTGTGTGTGTGTGTGTGTGTGTGTGTGTGTGTGTGTGTGTGTGTGTGTGTGTGTGCATGTGTCTGTCTGTCTGTCTGTGTGTGTCAAACTGTCCTCACACACATACCGATACACACGCACACGTTGCCCTCGCAAGTCAAACTTCCCTACACATCAAACAACCACCCTACACACACTTCCACAATCATTCTCCACACAAACACAATGCACCACTGATCAACAACTCTCTCGTCTTCTCAGCTCGCCGCCACTCGAGCAACGGTGCAGAGAACGCCGCCATCTTCAGAAAGCAGGACTCAATCTCTGTCTCCTGCATTTCAACACTCAACATTAAATTGAACTCACAGTAGTTGCTGCAGACACACGCAACTAAATCTGCTACTCACCCTAAACTCTTTCACGTCTTTAAGTGTAAAAATCATACTACAACACACACACACAAACAGCACCTCAGTGTGATCACTAGATCTCAACATGTAGATGTCCTACACATAAACCTTATTCGCTTCCGGGACTTCTATGTTTTTGACCGCGTGACTGAGTGTCAACACTGTCTGTTGGGTGCACGTAAATGTCTGCTGCATGTCAATGGTTGCTGTTGTAAAGTCAGGAAACTAAAGAACAACTTTTCGCTATTGCCACTCAATGGCATGTAACCATGGCAACATCACAGTCACATGACCAAATGTCCCAGAAGCGAATACGGTCTACAGCGGCTCACTTACTTACCGATGTCCGTCCCCCATAAAAACTCCCGGCTTTCCACCACCGACCAGCTGACGCTCGTCCAACATGCTCCGATACAACTACGACAAACACATACACACGCTCACATCACATGCACAACGGTTGCAAAATTGGTCGAATGACTTGGCCAAGTTTTTGAAGCAAGAAAATGCCTAATTTCTTAAGATATCTTGTTTCATTATTTTTGCTCTAACTCTACTGTTTTGGGTATAATTTGCTTACCGTATTTCCACGAATAGTGCCCCATGCTCAAATAATGCCCCATGGCAAGCTTATACAAGATAATAATGCCCCATGCTTGATTAGTGCCCCACTGGGGTAGTATTCAAACCCAGTTTCAAAATGGCAGCCTCCCCCCCCCGGTGTATCCAATCTTGTAAGACCTTGTTTGCATAAGAGTGGCCATTTCGAAACTCGTAACAATATTATCAAAATGTCTACTATAAGTACATTGCTGTTGTGAAAAAAGGTAAAAACGTGGCTAGGGGTCCAGCACACGATAAGCGCGTATTTTAGGAGTCCGGCAGTTACCGGTCTACTTACTCCAGTAGATCCCCCAACCTATCTCGTAAACTGTTCATAACACTGGCTGCCGACTGCTCCTTCCACCAACTGTAGACACAGTGGCGTAGCTACGGGGGTTCTTGGGGGTTCAGTACCTCCAAACGTTATGGGCGTGGTTGCTCATCTATTTTTATAGTCTATAAAGTGATTTTATGTACATAATTATACAGTACCGAAATGATACGTTGTTAGTTTGTAAATCTATATGGATATACATATACAGTTAATTTTAAACAAATTAATATTAATTTTGAACAAATCAATATTAATAATAAATCTTCAAATTTTGCTCTGGCTACGCCGCTGGTAGACACGATAGAAGTGGATGCTACCGCCCCTACAAATTGTCTCAACGCCAGCAAGGGTGGTGAATAGTCTCGCGTAGCCCTGGCTACACAAGACTAAGTGGTTCACAGTATACCATCTGCTGGGTGGTCTCCTCTCACCAGTCACTTCGCTTCCCCTCACCCTAGAGTCTCCAACCAATCAGTACAGCAGGACTACAGCAAGCAAATAGAAAGTGCTCAGGTCTAACGTGCGCTAACAAACATGTGTCAAGTAGCCTCGTATTTCAGCTGCCTCTGGGAGGTACAAAATTGGTCTGGAAGTATGAGACTACGAGGATCTAGTCATCGACAATTGCAAAGTATGGAGTCTACATGTATGTGATCAATAACAATTATTAACGTAAACTGTTTTTACTAATACAATCTCTATCTAAAACAAAAGTAAATGAAATAGGCCTTTGGTGAAAGTTAAATCACTCTAGAAAAAAAGGTCACACCGGCTCCTACGGCCCTGTGGAGTATACTGTAAATCCATAAATTTTCGTACGCATCTAATTTCATACATTTGACCAGAAGACCTTTTGTACGCATCTTATTTTCGTACAGGCTTTTACTGACAATCTTTAGCGCACGCTAGCACGGTAACTGTTTCATTCCACGTGATCATCACGTCGCTCGTCATTCATGAGTTCTAAGCTAAAGCAAAGTGGTATCCATGTGTGGCTGACGTCGAAAGATAAAAAAAGAACAAGTACCGCTACCTAATAGATCATGGCTACTCAACCCAAATCGAGCGACATCCGGGATTCATCAAAACGACATCATAGCTGCGAACGACGGTGTAGAGGAAGCTGTGGATGAAGATAACTCGCCAGCTAAGCGGAGAAAAAGAGGGCAGTATCATGTCTACGACTCTAAGACTAGGCTTACCATTGCCCGAGTTGTGAAAGAATGTGGACTGACTAAGGCATGCACTCTCTGAAGAAATTGCTAGATCACACTATCACAAAGCCAACTGTTCAATCGATTTGCAATTTTTTAAATTTTATTCATTCAAAATTTTAGTACGCATTTCAATTTAGTACATTCAGGAGTTGTACGAACAATACGAAAATAAAATGAATACGAAAATTTGTGGATTTACAGTACTAGTGAATACGAAAATTTGTGGATTTACAGTACTAGTGAATACGAAAATTTGTGGATTTACAGTACTAGTGCCAAATCCGGTTGGGGATACCAGAGTCCGCGCCTATAGTTTGGCATGCGCGACTGCCAGACCCGAAACCATGCAATTCGAAATATTACCACTTGAGAGTATAAGTTAAGCCCGAAATAGTAGAGTAACATAACGAGCAAGATACACATCTGAAGAAATCGCAAGAAAGTGGCCAACGACAACGGCGTCACTCACAACTGTCGGCCATCGAATGTCCTTGTTCTCTCGGTGTCCGGTTTCCGGCGGTCTGCGGCCCCATACGAGTCGGTCCTCGACGTAGAGCGTCGCCGTCTGCTCGTTTGCGCTCACCCACTCGCGCTTCGCCCAGTCGACGTCGCTGTACTCGAGTAGCAACTGCGCGGCAGACACACAGAGAGAAACACAAGAGTGTGGCAGGCATCGCTTCCGGTCGCTCTCAGCGACCGTTTCGATGTCCGTACTCACCTGTAGGTTGTCGAAATCGACGTTTTGAGTCTCAACACTGTTGGTCGCACGCACCACTCCGCTCCGCCAGAGAGCGACGTCGCTCAACGTGCGCGGGCAGTCGGTGCGCGGCACGCTGAGAAAGTGACGGCCGACGAGAACGCCTCGTGCTGAATACTCGTAGCTCGGCTGCGCCATTATGTACGAAATATAAGCGAATTGCTAATTGATGGTCAACCGCTATTGGATCAATTAAATATTATACGGGAACTTTGGCGATGAAAGCGAGTGCACACTTGTGGTATGCATGCTGGAAGTTGAGCGCGTTGCGTAATAGTTAGCTTGCATTGTGTATGCTTGTTGGCGCGTGAAAACAAAAAAAGAATAAAAATTTCATGTTTCTGTAGATATTGTGATTAGAGACAGAGACAGACACACGAAGGCATCTAGGACAGACAGACAGACACACTCATGCATTTCTTCATACGTGTAGTAGAGTTTAATGTATCAAAGATATATGTGTTGACATACATACATACATACATACAGACAGACAGACAGACAGACAGACAGATAATTTATTCTCATACAGATTCTACTTGTACACATGCTAGGATTTCTTAAGTACAAATCAGTCTTTGCAAACAACAAAGTCATTAACTATTGAACTTAAGTTTGAATTGACAGACAGACAAACAGACAGACAGACAGACAGACAGACAGACATATTGGCTTGGGTAGTATTTAGTTGCTTTGCTTAGATGGTGTATAATAGTTCAATGTTTGAAAATATATGTATTGACAAACAGACAGACAGACAGACAGACAGACAGACAAACAAACAAATTATGGATGAATAAAAAAGACAGACAGGCAGACACACTCATACATTTCTTCACATGTACTGTTATATAGCTTTGATGTATAAAATATATGGATTGACAGACAAACAGACAGACAGACAGACAGACAGACAGACAGACAGACAGACAGACAGACAGACAGACGGACAGACAGACGGACAGACAGACCATCCTAGGTCACTAGGTTTTTCTGTTAGCTTATTCCTATGTATTAGTTCAATTTATGAATAGATTATACTTTGTTATTCAGACAGACAGACAGACAGACAGACAGACAGACAGGGAGGGAGGGTCACATGCACTGGACTTGGTGTACCATTTTCAGTGGTGTGATGAAAGCTTTATCTGAGAGAAATACATAGACAGACTTAGGAATCATCTGAGTCTAGACTTTTCAAGTTAGAAATTGCTGGGTGTTTTGCTTATTGTAGCCTGTAAGAACATCTTGAATACAAAATAGATGAATTGACAGACAGACACTCACACACACAGACACACAGACACTCACACACACAGACACACAGACACACCCACACCCATACACGCGCACGCACACACACATACACACACACACACCTACACACACGTGCACACACACACACACACACGCCCTCTACAAACATTACATTTTCACTCTGCTGTGCCACATGAGTTCCAAATATTTACAAATTTAAATAATAAACTTGTTCATTATTGCCATTATGTAGAGCGTAATACCGTCAAACATATTTCAGTCATTATGCAGACTCATTCCTCAACACAATGTTCTGTTACACTGCGTGCTTAGTATAATCAAATATTTGATTTACAAACACCCAGACTCATCCCTACAAACAATACCGACATCAATCAATAGTACAACTTCAATTATTCATTGACAGACTCAAATCTAGGTGTCACGTGACATTCTCACGTCACAACGTAACAACACTACACAAACACATTGTCATCAGCCACCACACACTATACTATACATATACAACTATAATTATGCCCCCTCCCCCCCCCGGATAAAATTTATACTCGTCCATCCATGTACAGTTAGTGTGCATAGAGCAATCAACTCCGTAGAGCTTCCAGTCGCTTCTGCATTTCCTCCTCTTCGTCTGAGCTTTCGCCACCGACGGCAGCTGCAGCTGCTGGACCTTCCTCAGCCTGTAGAATATATTTAGATTTAGATGACTAAGTTGTCAAGATGATGATAACAATGAAGACTCACTTCGGGCAACTGTGTAGGTGTCTCTGATGCCTTGCCGAGAATTCCTAACAACCGACCAAATTTCAATAAAATGATTGATATAAATAAGTCATAAAAACGATGACACGTGCAAAGTAACAAGAGGGCATACGTGTACAGAGATGATAACAGGTGAGCAATACAGTACACAGGACAGGTAGACAAGTGGTACTTCACCGACTAACCCAGTACATGGAACACTGTACTGTATCAGCTTGTTTTCCCTACTAAACTGTGACAAGCAATTGTTTGGTTGACAAAAAAGTGACAATTTGTCAAAAATAATCAAGAGCCTTACATGTATATTCTGACACGAGTTACATGGTGGTCACAATCATACACAGTGACACTAACCAAACAGACAAAATAAACACAAAAAAGAAAAAGAAAAACAGACAGAAAGACAAACACAGACAGACAGACAGACAAACAGACAGACAAACAGACAGACAGACAAACAAACAGACAAACAAACAAACAGACAAACAGACAAACAAATGAAGAGACATCGCATCAAAGGCTACAACACAAGCTACACAACAACCATCTTAACAAATCCCACCGTTAGTAACTTCAAACAAGATCTTTTCAACTTCGACATCAGCTGCCTCGTCGAGACCTTCCTCTTCAACCGACTCAAACGTGTCCTCCATCATCTCTTCCATGATTCCAGCCTAATACAACACACAAAACTTTGTCTCGCAAAATGCCAACATTCACACATGCCCAACCTTCATCATTTCTTGTGACAACTCTCTCATCGTCTCTTGAATTTCAGGCACCCGCATTAAACTGTTCATTGATCTCATTACCTCGGTGCTCTTCTGTAGCGAGCCGGTCATTCGAATTGTTGCTGTAAAAAGTACAATACATGCTTAAGGTCACACACACACACACACACACACACACACACACACACACACACACACACACACACACACACACACACACACACACACACACACACACACACACGTACACAAATACAAACACAAATACACACACACACACACACACACACACACACACACACACACACACACACACACACACACACACACACACACACACACAAAGACACACACACAGACACAGACACACAGACACAGAAACACACACATACACAGACACACACACACACACACATACACACACACCAAATCTACGTACACAATTGTGTCTGCATGCTCATCATCACGGAGTTCATCTGCGCTTTCGACGCGTACAGCTTACTAACAGCCTTGCGCGACTGCACGAGTTCCTTAGCCAGGATACGACACACGTCATTGTCTCCCTTCTTCGCCGCGTCGCGCAGAGACCTCTTCACCTTATTCTCTTCATTCTGTATGGCTAGACGAGAAAACCCTTCATCAAACACAAAACGCACAAACGGTTGACGTGAGGTCTAGCATTACAGCGTATCTGCCTGTCGATTACTCGCTGTTCTTTGCGAAGAGACGAGCGCCACTCTCTCACCTAGGACAAATGTTGGAATGTAGGACTGTCATGTTGGTCGTGTGCGAGAATGGGTTACGGTTTACCATCTCTTTGGGATCTTTCTCTTTCGTCTTTCCGAACAATCCCATAGTCAGCAGAGGAGGATGGTGATGTCAATGACATCCGGGATATCAGGAATTTTTAGTTATTTTATAATTTTTTTGTTTTATTTTAAAATTTAGAAATTTTTAGTTTACTATTTATTTGTTTTGTTTTTTTAAATTTAAAATTTTTTAGTTTATTATTTATTTGTTTTGTTTTATTCAAAAAATTTAGAATTTTTACTTTATTGTTTATTTGGCTTGTTTCATTTAAAAATTTAAAATTTTTAGTTTATTATTAATTTGTTTAGTTTTGTTTAAAAATTTAGAAATTTTAGTATATTGTTTATTTGGTTTGTTTTATTTAAAAGATTAGACACTTTTAATTTATTGTTTATTTAAAAATGTAAAAATTTTAGTTTAATTTTTTATTTGTTTTATTTTATTTAAAAATTTAAAAATGTAGTAAAATTTAGGAGATGTGACAAGCGCGCATGACTAGACTAGTTATCAATTGCCTGGCTACAGTACATAACAGATTAATTAATTAATAATGTAACTGTATATATAAATAGTACTTATATATCTATAAATAGTACTTATATATCAAGACTCTAAAACAGTTACATTAAAACAACATTTAAAATTAATTAATTAATTATATCACAGATTATTATTTGGGACATTATAGGCAACGCCCATAAAGCACACGTGAGTTACATATCCGGGACGCATTTTACAAACTCTAGGCACACTGTACATGTACACACTTTACATACCTTTGCCGTAGTTAGAGAGTAAAAGTCGTTTCCAGGCATCTAGTAACATGTTTTGTTGCAAATAATTTGTTACATGTATCAAGATAAAACATTGCCACGCCCCTATTCACGTGATTAGTTTTTGTAATCCGGGACAAACCCGTACCATTATCCCGTATTTAGAGTAAAGACGGTTCGCTTCTCGATGGCTGGAAGGCACAAGTTCAAGTACGACGACGGAGACGAGTACGACGGCGAGTGGAACGAAGACGGACAGCGTCACGGCTTCGGGAGACTCACGTTCTCCGACAAAACGTCCTACGTCGGCTACTTCAAGGAAGGACTCTGTCACGGGCACGGCGTTCTCAAGCTTTCCGACGGTTCGAGCTACGAGGGCGAGTTTTCGGAGGGAAAATACGGCGGCTACGGCGTTTTTCGACGAAAGGACGGCATGAAGTTTGAGGGTCAGTTCGTAGACGGTAAGGTGAACGGTCTCGGACTTGCTACGTTTGCTGATGGAACAACGGGACGTCCAAAGAACGAAGGTAAGGAAGATGGGAGGCTATTCGGGTGTCGTGACGTCACTCGGGCGACGGGTGTGGTTTGTTTGACACGCCTACTGTGCACGTGACTGCCCGGCATCTGCTCCTTGATTCTCAATAGTTTGCTTTCTTGACATCGATGATGTGCTGTACTGATCAAAACATTAATACTTTGCTCGGTTTTCCTGCATGGCATCTATAAAACAGGAACAGCGGAAGGGCATAGACTTTTTAAAAATGGACGCTTGCCAGTCACCCATTAGCGTATATTGCCGGTTTAGAGGTAGGTGATAGATGTTAGTGAGGAGTGACTTGGCTATTGTCATTCGACAAATTTTCATTGTTTCACTTGGTAAAATGAAATCTGGTTAGCGTGCGTTAGTTGTGAAAGACCACACTTGATTAGCGCGCGCTAGTCAATTTGCTTTCAGTGTCCTTGTAAAGGCATTCTGATGTCAATCCGGGTTCTTTCCAGTCAATCCCGGTGTTAGGCAAGTTGTCAAGTCGCTAATGCTGTTAGTAATGAAGTTCTAGAAGAATGAGGTAGTTGTACATAATATTATATCAGGAAAGTTGCTGCTCTTGCTGGTCTGGTTATCCAAAAAAATTAGAGAAAGTACAAACAAGTATACACGTGTATGATGTTGCAAGGGATGATCGTGTGGTTACTGTATCTGGAGACTGAGGGTGTGTAATAGCCTCGTACCAGACCCTTTCGTGCCGTCATGCCTGGTTCCCTTGTATAACACGACAACACCTCTGCGGCGTTGTCGTGTTATACGGGAACCAGACACAATGGCACGAGAGGGTTTGGTACGAGGCTAGTGTGTAATACGAATGCTGGAAGTGACGGTACCAGACACACCAACGGAAGTATACGAGTCAGATAAGTAGTGTAGAGCTGCTAGTGTCGATATTGTGCCACTATTTTGCTTAGCAATTATTTCCAGTCTGTGTCATTGATATTTTACTAAAAATTGCCGACAAATTTAGGCTGCGACCAGACTGGAAGTCGAAGATAGGCAGTTTAGACCATCAGTATTGTATCCTGTTCCACTGTACAAGGTGCTAACTATTACATCAGACTTGGTCCTCAGACTGGCTCCGTAGTTGTGAGCAAGTCCACCGAATAAGAAGTCAGTAGGGCACTTGCCTTCATTGTTGCTTATCCATCCGGCCACCGTTACCCCTACATCTTATGAAACTCATACAAATTGGGAATGTTTTGTATTTTTAAAGTTTGTCACGTGATGTCACACTATCTATGGAAACAGTCTTCACTTATGCACCTAATTCAACCGTCTTACATTTAAGGGAAGCTGATAGATATCAATGTATGTGACTTGGCTTTCTTTTGTAGGTAAATTAATTAACAATTATTTACTACCTTACATCACGGTGATGTCGAACAGTAAATGTTGCCATGGAAACAAAATATAACAGTTGAACTACGTTTTATTCAACAATATGCACATCCAACATGATTCATGTGGTTGATATAAATTTGTCAAACATATCTTGTAACACACACACACACACACACACACACACACACACACACACACACACACACCTGGATCAGTTTACTACTTACTCGACAGGCGGAAATAATAATTATTACTACCAACAATTACCCTCATTAATATTAAAATAAGGTAACAATTAGCATGCAAACAATTTCAATACAAATACACTTACATATAGTCGAGTGATCTTGACTTCAGTTTGTCACATGATCTCCCAGTCACACATTAAACCAAACACTAACACACACTAATAATAAATAATTATTTAATTATTTACAATTTGGGTCATGGACATAGGAGGTGACGACGAGCCTTCATGATTTTTTCTTATGCAGGAACATTCCAGGGCAACAGAGTCATCAACCGATGCGGAGCTAAAGACGCCATCAGGAAAGCTCAAGTCGCCGCTCAGACGGCCAAGGTGCAGGCACAAGTATGAACAGATAGTCGAGACATCTGCTGGACAGACTGGACCTTTGATGTAGATTAAATCATCTAATTAAACGATGACAGATTTCAGGTAGGTGGGTCGTGGTAGCGTTTACCATGGGCGAGGTATAGAGAAATGTGCTGGTAAATATAGCAACATAACGATGACATGCTTCTGTATGCACGTTTGGTGCATTAACAATATAGGGAGTTAATCTCACTAGCCACGCCCTCCCACAAAAATAATGGGTGTGGCTACTGAGACTAATACACCGTGTGGTCACGCTATTGGACCTTCGAAACCACTGGTTTTGCCATATATTAAAATCATTAATTAATTAATTATTTGAGTTCAAGGTTGGAATTTTGTTTTACATATTGCTGTCGCCTCATTGTCTGGAGGAATCTCCACGTTTGTACGAAACGAATCCAAGTCAATAGGATGCTGTGAGGATGCTATCAGACAAACATGCTATGATGGGATGGGGCACAGTTTTTTGTGTTGCCAACTGTACGAGGGTGGCAACATCCAAATATTTAATTTTCAAACTTTTTCTTAAAATAACCAAATAAAATAAATATTTAAGGTCACGCAAAATTATGGTAATTACTTGTTGATCGTCAGAATTTCTAAGAAATTGGGACGGACAAACGGCTTTTTTATTGATACGTGTATGTGTGGTATGTCATTGAAACTTGCTATCCGTCATAAAACTGCAACAGCAAAGGGTCGACTCGTGATCTCAATGAAGGACAAGAAACATGAACAACAAATGAGTAAAGTGTCACATGTAACTGTAGGCACGTGTCACTATGTAGTAAGGACCTGCCACATGCATTGGCATACATGCTAATAAAAGTTCAAACCCAGAATAAGAAATAAAGAATGTGGAGGTGGCCCCAAAAATTGGGATGGACTCTGGTGATCAACAAGTAATGAATTTGTATTGTTGAGCAATAATCTCGTGTCAGAGACCACGATCTAGTATTTATGGGGTATGAAAAGAAAGATGTCCAGCTACTGTAAATAGAATTTCAGAAGCAGCTTGGGTTGGGCTCCACCCTTAACACACACACACACACACACACACACACACACACACACACACACACACACACCACACCACACACACACATCCAATTGCCAATATACTCAAACCCAATATCACAAACGATTAGCTCACACATGTGACATCACAGCAATCATTATAGGCAACAATCTCAATGAAAATGCTTACTATCCAATACACCCACACAATAGAAACAAATAACCAGTTTGATCACACAATAAGTACCCGGCGTCTGCACTTGGCAAGAACAAGACAAAATATTTTTGCTATTGCCTGACAATAACGACTCAAAACAAGACTGATCCATGTCTGTATCCACAACACACTTATGTACGGTTGACATTATAATATGAGGTTGGCTTACTAAACACTTAGTAATTACAGTGCATGATAACTTGTTAAACATCGTAAGCGTTTAGTGTTCGTCATATCCTTGTCGTCGTCTACAACTCTATTTGTCAATGTCCCGAGTGTTCTTGACTGCCGTGAGATCCCTTTTCGAGATCCTTCTGTATCTTTCTCGCCTTATCTAATTCTTGAAGACGACCTAAAGACGGAAGAATGACAATGTGATGAGCATTTTACATCATAACAATTTAATCTCCTGACCATCCTGCACCAAAGCAATAGAACTACATGTCTAGTGTAACTACAGACAATTCCCTAAGAAATTGTATCGAACGTCTGGTGAGGCAATTAATCAAGAGGCAGTTATGATCTGTATTCACCCATACTGAAATAACACCCATGCTTGTACGTACACACACACACACACACACACACACACACACACACACACGTGCAGCAGGTCAGGACTTTCTGCCTGAAATAACACCCATGCCTGTATACATTTGCATACACATAATATATGTATATATACCATTGGCGGGAATTTATAGTGGCGATTTGCTAAGAAATGATGGTCAAAGCATATTGGCAGATTTTATTTTGGCGGTCAGACATCGTTGTTTGAAGGGGTCATGGAGAAGTTTGTGAGTGACAGCTGTGTTCGTGGCGCGCGTTTCCCTAACTTACTGGTCTCCAGATACAGCTGCCTAGTAATGAAGTTGAATGTTTCAGTGGAAAGAACGGGAGCCACGTGAACGTGACAATCTTCATCCATAGCCTCACGGCCTCCTTCATAGGCACAACAGACGGCAAGCAAGGATTACCTACCATCTTGTGGCCTCATCCATGTGATCGTACCACCACATCGCCATATGATGCCTGATCCACGTGGATGATGACGTCAACATATCCCAGTGGCCAAATTAATGGCGGATTAATATTGGCGGTCGCTGAAAAATCCGCCAAAATAAATTCCCCGCCAATATTTCATCTTATATGGTACGCCCATGTGCAGCAAGTCAGGACTTTCTGCCTGAAAATGCCCATACCCAAATATACAGCCAGGATGCGATGGTTTGTCCACTGAGCCCACTGATGACTTGTTAAAGGAGCACTATCCAGATGTTTGCACGCTGGTGCCTCGGATACCGGATTTAAAAAATGTATACACAAAATCAAAATCTCGAAATCAGAGAAACTTGGCACGACAACGCTGGAAGAATGTGATACCGTACCACAAACTCTACACTCTTACTGCAAAGAATCTTTGGACTTGTAATATATCGAGATTTTGGGCTGCGTGCAAACAGGGATTGCGAGAGATAGCCTAGTTTACTGATCCTGCACGTGGAAACGTGTGATACTGCTGTTCAGAAAGTAAGTGTTTACATGTACAGCGGCGTTTGTTCGTGCACTTCCGAGTGCATTCAGGACAGAAACGATGGAAATATCGTATTCTGCAATGGCGTGCGAGTGGAAGCAGAACTGCAAGGGTTGTGACAATGTTTCTACGCAGAAGATGTACAGCTGAAAAGAATACTCCTACATTGACTGTTCAATTTTCACACGTCCGTCACACCTAGGCAACAATCCTGGTAGACTTAAACTACGTGACGACTACATCTAGCACTAGCTAGAGTACTTGTACAATCCGCATATCTACACATTCAGACTCTGTATAGTGAACGGCCTAGCAGAACACACGGCACTCTATTTCTTGACTCACAGCCTCCCGTTCCCGTCTATTTTGCACACTAAAAGGGCGCGTGCGTCTTCGAGTATGCGCATAGATCTGGACAGTGCTCCTTTAATGTCACTTATGTCTTGAAGTGATGACAGACCAGCTCGTGATTTGTATATGCTGCTTATACACACACACACACACACACACACACACACACACACACACACACACACACACACACACACACACACACACACACACACACACACATGGGCAGAAGATACAAAACGGTGTCAGTGAACATCCGTCTCCGTCTGTGCGTTTGATGAGCTGGTGTCAGTGAGAGAGCTTACAGCATGAAGGCGGGGTAAGGATGTGGCTACGCGAGACTAGGTCAGGCCAGTCCCAAAGGTACATAGTCCAGGACTCCAGTAGTGAGGTTCCAGGTATTCCAACATTCCTGGAGCGATGACAACATCAATCTAATTTCAAGGTGTCATCTCCCCTCACACTGTGCTGCTACTATAGTACAGTCGCCCCGACTCCATTCACATGCATACCCGCACACAAACAGCACGAGTCACGTGACGCAAATCAATTACCCCAGAACGGAGCCCCACAATGCAATGAGTCAAGAACTTTAAGAAATCATTTTGTATGTCACTGGTAGTTACAGGAAATCATAGTCAGTGGACAACAAGGCTCACCGTTTCGTTGGTATCCGTAAGCTACTCCCACTACCAACGCAGCGTATCTTGAAAACTAGAAAAACAAACTCACTGTGAGATGCAACACGATTCGAACAACAGATCTGTCTCAGTTTTCTACCCTGATAAGAGGAGACACCATCGCTGTACGATACACCAATGGGGCATGCGCAATCACATACCTCCGAGTAGCTTCGCAGGCCTGCCGCTGAAGTAAACGCACGTGAATCACGCGAGGGGAGGAGCTTTTGCCGGAATTGCTCGTGTGTGCGCGTGCGTGTGTATGTGTGGTGTGGTGTGGTGTGTGTGTGTGTGTGTGTGTGTGTGTGTGTGTGTGTGTGTGTGTGTGTGTGTGTGTGTGTGTGTGTGTGTGTGTGTGTGTGTGTGTGTGTGTGTGTGTAACGGTAAAATATATAAAGCTTCTGTAACAACTAAAACATGAGGCATTTGTTTATTGTTTTAGATTGTCATCATGCACAAATAGTAAACAGTGTCACCATGACCAATCAATCAATAAAATGATAAAATTTTGATGAGCAATTGATATGGAGTGGTTGATGTAAAATTTTGTAATCTGCATATTGACTGTGCATGATCATGTAACTTACGAAACCAATCATGCACTTTCATCTTAGACAGGACACCACATCAGGAAAACAATTAAAAATTAATTATGCTAAAACAACAAATTAGAAATAAAACTGTAAGATCATCACAGCTATCAGGTTGATTCCGAGGGTACATAGAACTCAGCAATGAGAAGAGTCGTCTTGAGAAGAACTGGAATCCAATTCACCTAAATTTCAAAATTAACAGTTAAATATCAGTCTGCTCAACTATTAACTCAATTAAAAAGACAACATCCAGATTAACTACTTTATCTCTAATAAACAAGGCATACAGAAAATCTCCCAAACTGATGGTTTTTGCTAAACAAAGTCAATAAAGTTTATTTAATTACAATTCTTACAGTCTCTAACATACTGAATCACAAAGCAGGGATTCAACTCACTGTGATAACATGGCGGTTTGTCGACACCTTGTTTACTAGTAATATTGTCACCTAGTTGTCAGTTGACAATATTTCTTCAATGCCACTTACCACAACCACAGTGCACTGAAATGAATCAACTTTGTAAACAATATGTATTTGGTTTGTGATAGACATACTAAATTAATTTTGTTTACCAAATTTCTACAATCTGGACAGTGCCTTTAATATTGTGCATCACTAACCTTTCAACCTTTTAGTAACATTAGAGTCAATTCTCTTTGGCCATGAATAATTCTCCAAGCACCAAATAAGCTGTTTGACTTTAGCTACACTCTTCTCATCCAACAAGTGCGAACAGTTGTTTGACAGCAGCAAGTTACAAAATGTCACTCCACGAGCAGTCAACGATGCACGAAGACTGACAGAAATACCACTGTTTATGTCCAAATGCTCACCCAAAGCTTGGCTGAAATTGTCTGCTATTTGCACAAGAAAATCTTGTGATAACTTTTGACAAAGCAGTGACTGCACCCAAGGATGCATACTGATTACTTCTACACTTCCACTATAATCTACATTACACAAATCATGTTTCAATACAATTGCACTGTAGTCACGACAGACAAGCTTCAGATCCACAGCATAAGCAATGTCTTTTTCAACTTGCTGCCTTGTCACAATGCAGTTAGACAAAGTGTCAACCAGTAGCAATGTTGGTGTGTTTCCACAGTCACGTAGCGAACACAAAAGAAGAACATATTGCACTCTGGATGATAATGACTCAAATGCCTCGTGAACAAGGTAGTCAACAACATCAAGTCTTTGTGTCTTCAATATTAGACATGACGACAATCCACTCAATGATCTGCAAACCAAACGCATATATAAAGATGCAAGCCAAGCCTCCAATAGGTAGCCTAAGGGAAGTTCCTTGGCAATTAATAGCGAATTCACCATGTCTGAACAGTTAGTCACATTCACATTCTCATCATCAAAAAAATCACATCCCAAATTTGTCACAAAGCAACTCTTAATGTCTTCATCAGACGTATTCATGTCTATGAAGCACTCATCAGTATCTTCTTGAGACATCCAGTCTATTGCCACAGGTCTACAGTCAGTTGTCACAATCACTCTTCCTTTAAATCTACGAGCAATCTCCTTTATACTATTAAAATCACGAACACGTTTCAAAATTAGAAGACGAGTCCGATCCTCATCGTTCCCACATTTGAGATGGCCAACTTCATCCTCTTTGCAGAAAAACCAGTGAAACTGTAAACTCTATCACAAACAAGCAAAATTAGTACAGCTAATGAGTGTTGACAAAAATAAACTGACCAATTCTTCCATAGCTGCTTCAAGGGCTCCAGGATGGTTGTCGTCGATTCTAATTACATTTCTATATTGTGAGCCAACTCTATAGAGCATTTCATCCACCGTGGTCGCCTTGCCACTTCCACTAAGTCCACTTATTACCTACACATTACAAAACAATCAGCAAATCCTCACAAACAATAAGTATTACAAAACAAACCTTCAATTTATAACCATCTCTTGATGTACATGTATGCCATTGGAGCAAACTAGCCATAATCTTTTCACTTCCCGCAAAGTAACCACAACAATCAACATGAGGAATAAAAAGAGATGATTTAGGAAATGACAGAACAACATTGCCGCTCCCTATAACAAAAAAACTAGCCCAGGCAAGAGGGTCTAGTCTACAAAAAACAGTTCTTAATAGCAGTATGGCTTTCTGCAAAGATTCAGCAATTGAACAGTTGTTCCGCAACTTCCAGTAAAAGAAGCTCATCAAACGTCTAGTATAGGCATCATCAACTGACCATAGAGTTGCCAGAACAGTCTCAGCTCCTGCTTCAAAGAATGATCGTGAAAGCCCCATTTTTTCACCATGTTGAAAGTGATTCAATCCGGTAACACAAGCACTCAAAACTACTAGCTTTGATCGAAGCTTCATGTGCTTAATCTCATTTCCTGATAAGATTGAAGGCTTCAGATCCTCATCTACCATCTCACAACTGTAAAACTTCAGATGTACACAACTATCACTATACCGCCCATGTGTTGCAATGTGAATAAGATATGCAAGCGAAAAATAAGGTGCAACCATTTCTTTTGTAGCCAAAACATCAACCAATGGTAAAGATTGGCAGTGGGATCCCACAATGTGTGCTTCAATTATAGACTGTGGCAAAGCAGATGAGTCTACTTGTTGCTCTTCTGTGTGTTCAGAATCTTCTGTAGATTCTGTAGATTCTGTAGTGAAGCCTGGAGCAGCCACAACAGCAGGAATGCAGAAACCTGTCTCTAAGTTGATCTGCGGCACCTTCAGACTAAAAACCGAAGGAATGTAACAAATACTGTATCGTTGATTGATATCCAAACTCAAGACATCTTTCTGAAGAGCTGCAAATGGGACAAATGCAATCTCTGCATCAATAACCAAAACTAACCCTGAATTTTGCTTAGGTAGCTTCTCTCTTATTGGAGCCAACAAACTTTCATACAATACTACTAAATCTTCCTTATTCAGTTCAAAATTTGAAGACGTGGATGATGCAGATGAATAGTCCATCCGTTGAATTTTCCAACAAACGTTATCAATAGATTCAAGAGGTAATTTCGTTGTTGCATGATGAACATTTCCTGTTTTGGGGTCAACCACAAATATGCAGACCAAAGGATTCTGCTTTCCATAAACTCTATAAACAAGCAAAGTTGCTGATTGGTCTTGAACTACCTCCTTAATGTTGTCAATCGTAAAATTCAAGTCCAGTTCGACTCCACGCTGACGTAGTCGAATTATGGTGCCTGGCTCGTCAAAAGATCTACGCAATTCTGATATAACAAGAGCTTCTTCAAAATTGCCTTGAGAAACAATCGAGTCAAAAGAAGAAAAACGCTCTTCCAACCAAGTAGAAAGAGATTTCTTACAAATTTCAATCCAACGCTTTACCTGCCTTTGCAACCCAGCGTCTCTGACTTCAAGCAGTCGGTTAACTTCATACAGTGCAAATATAACAGATCTGTAGATCTCTAGCTCTTTCTCATTCTCATTAAGCTCATGTCGTGAGCGTGCTTCGATGCAGTGAGCTACAACAATTCTAATATTCTCAGCAAGACAACCACCTCGAGTAACCATTGCGTCCAACAGAAGAATACTGTCGTTGTCATCATCATCCAAATGCAATCCTGATGGTATCTTCTTTTTGCTTATTTCTTGTGCGTAACTCAAAGACAAAGTAAACGCCCCCTCTGTTTGTTCATGACAACGGGATTGTTGCAAGTGTTGACAACAACATAGAAACCAATGTGCTTGAGCCAGTGCAAAGACGTCATCACATTGCTTTGCAGCATCCACAGCATTAGCAAACAATGTCGATGCTTCTTTTAAATCATTTGCATCAAAGTACCACTCACCAAGTTTGCAATAGCAAGCAGAAAGCATTTGTTGGTCATTATTCAGATCAAATGTCTTCGTGAAATGTCCACAAATTTCTCTAGCCCTATCTTTATCATCGCAGACTCCAGCAAGTCGCAGTATGACTTCAGCATACAGCTCTGGTGTGATTCGTTTCTTCATAGAGCAACACAAACGGAAAGCTTGCTCATATAAATCGGATGTCGTATCAGGTTTACCCGTACGTGCACACTCTGCTTCACCTAAAAGAGCTATAACTTGGTACTCACAATAGTTGAATGTTTTTGCTAGTTTGTATAATTCCTGATATGCTCGTTTGCATTCCTCCAACTTGTTGGTTTGTCGAAACATGATAGCTAATGCCTGCTGTGCTTTCAACTTCAAAGCAAAATCACGTGTAGATGTTTTCAAGTGATGCAAAAACACCTCGGCACACACACTGAACCCAAACGTAATGCATCTCTTTCCGATTTGATAGCAACTGGTGTCATAATGACCTGCAAACTGAACATCAGACAGTATACTAGTTAATTTTGTTTTCATGTCACACGGTTTCAAACCTCCTCGAACTATCATTTCTAAGCTTTGTGAAGCATCACGACGCTGACCATTTGCCATTTGGGCATCTGCTAATAGCAACACTTTTCTAACATATGTGCTATCCTGCACAGCAAACTTCCTGACAACATTCTGTAAACTACTGACCATGGGTGTTGCAAAACAACTCAAGTTGTGAGCACAAAATATGCTGGCAATCCTGTGCAGTACATCAACAGTCTGGTCGATAGTAACAGGACATGTGCCAAGCAAGTCAAAACAAAACAGTTGAATTTGAATTGTTTCCTTTGCCATAGCAAACTTGTTGTCAGAAAGCAAATACTGTCTCATCAGCAGAACCTCGCTGACCTTTCTTGCTTCAGATGGCATCGCCAATGACAAGTACAAATCTCGTGTAAACATCAAAAGATTCAGAAGACTTCGAACCTGTACTCGATTGAAATCAACAAACATGCAATGGTGTGTCAGAGCCATTGCATGTGAAAACAACATTAAATCTTCGTAAGTGTAAGAAAACACTTTCTCGGGAGGTAGTTTATCTGATAAAGATTTAGCCATGTGAAAAATTGTTTGTGCAGTTGATAACTTGTGAAACTTCACAATGATCTCCTGAAATGTACGAGGAACAAACACAGCTGAGCTGTTCGTTTGCTGTGTTTCAATCTCAATGATACCAAATGAGTTTAGTTCTGCCAAGCTCTGTGAAACAGAAATATCAAGTCTTGTTTCTGTAACTAACTGATGCACTGCTGCAGTTAGGATTTCAATAGGTAAACCCCACTCGGTCGCTGTAACACACACCATCCCTAACACAAGCTTACTGTTATCAGATATTTCATCCAGAATAACCAGCAAAATAGCTCGTAAAATGAGCAGATAGTCAATTGAAGGTTCAACATCCTTTTCATTTGTGCTTGAACGCTCTTTCAATTCTGCCACAATTCGATTTTGTAATTTTGATAGCAAACCAGTTAATTCAATTTTCAGCTGAATGCAGTAGCGTCGTGTTAGTTGAGCTGTAGATGCATGACTTAGTAAGCAGCTTATGATGTAGCTACTGTTCCTTGATGTGCTATTGCTGCTTGATGCTTGCTCCAAACAGTTTGAGCCAGCAAACAAAGACTTGATTTCAAGTGGAAGGAGATCATGCAGTGAAAACTCAGCACAGTGGCTTTCATTAACCAGTTTCATTACAAGGACAGCCTTACATCTCGTGGTTACAAGGACATCAGCTTGAACACTGTTAGTGTTCAACATTTGCAGCAAAAACTTCAACTGTGGCAAACAAGACTCTGTTAAGTTCAAGCACACAAACAGCGTTTGAGTTGATTGATCAAGCTGCTGCATAAGCTCTGAGATTTTCTCATGACTTCGAAGTCGATTTGAATTGATACCAAAGTGTTCGCACTGCATGTGAACAGAGAGACATATGTGTGTATATATATATATATATATATATATATATATATATATATATATAAATATATATAAATATATATATGTATATATATACTGTATGCACAATTGTGTACAATTGAACAAACAAACAAACAGATGGATAAACAAGGGAGTGACCAAGGTTTCAGGTAGCCTCATCCCCAGACTCTCTGGCGCTAATCTTGACCGGCCGTGCTTGGAATTACCATACGGGCACCAGACAAGACTAGTGCGAGAGAGTCTGGGGACAAGGCTAGGTTTCAGGCTGTTTGCAGTAGTGCCCTCTTTACACTCCCTCCTTATCCAAAACCACATATCAGTTAAATTAATTAACATGTTGTTTTATTATACTCAAGCTGATGACAGCCTGCAACAAACTCACATGGAGCTCGTGCATGCAATGGCCTCAGAGTCTCCAGAAAGCACAGAAAAAGACAATATAAGACATCGCACTACACAATTAATAGCACACAAGAGATTTTAAAAGTGACCAAGCCCAACAGGTCAGGAGCTGCATTTGGCCATCCCTGATAAAGTAACAAAAAGACAAAAAAACAAACAAGCAAGCAAACAAACAACAGCAATAATTAAGCAATTACTGAAAACATGCAGTTCTCACCGCAAAGGCACAAGAAAGTTGCCATGTGCAATTGCTGCTGCCATTCAAGTGAATGATTCGATTCCATCGATTAGATTGATTATGTCTATGCAAAAGCTGCCTCACAGCCACCTCTTTGCCAACTCCAGGCAAACCAGAGATGACCTAAACAAAAGTCTCAATCAAGAAAACTGAAAAAATTAAAGCACATACATACACACCAGCGCCGAATCCAGGAATTTTTGAAAGAGGGGGTTCACTGTTAACAGTTATTTATAGCATTACTAATTTTCTCTTTTCTAATGAAATTATTGAACCACGCCTATTGGAAAAGAGGGGGTTTCAATCCCGTTAACCCCCCTCTGGATCCAACTTTGCACACATACAGGCATACGTACAAACAGGTAGACAGACTCAGGGTTGCCACACTTTTGTAAAATATTTGTAAAGTTGAAATAGAAACACACCCATTATATCTACACACGCCTACTTCAATTTTTAGTGAGTGCATGTACAACTTAATTTACATTTCTCAGCTACACTTTATTGCATAACCCTACACACAATGCAATAACAAAAAAATGTCAATCAGTCACTTCCGCAAATAGTAAGCCAACTTTCTGTCAAGTGTAGACTACATATGAGGGAAACATGCATTAACTAAGATTCTGTCAATGTGGACAATACAGGTCACAGTAGACAGACTGTCTCTTTACTCTGCTAACCCTATTTACTTCATCACTTAGACTAGTACACCATCTAAGGCGTGTTTACAAGGGGTCCGCTAAATTGCGCCCTGAGCTTGACCCTGGCCCTGTTTTGCATTCACACATCCATAGCCACCATTGGCATCTCAGCTAGATGTGCACGGTCTGAAATGCGAGTCAATCCTGTGGTCTGTAAACAATGGCGGGATGCAGAAGCCTACTACATATGGACTGACGAAGAGGTGATGGCACTCATAATGAAAGCATGCAAAACCAACTCGATATCATAACTAAAATTCTTGAAAGCACGTGAGATGAGTTCACTGCATGTGCACGCTAGTCAATGATGGGCAGAGCTATATCATGACCGGGGCGGGCCCAATCCGGCATTCGAAAGTGATCCATGACCGTGGGTTGGGGCCCACCTCAACCTGATATCGTCGCCCACCTAGGCCCGAATAATTCTTGTGTAAACACACGGTCCCAGGTTCGACCTGGGTTCCATAACATCATGTAAATTGAGCTTTATTTTTTGTAGGCCCATTAGACATCAAACGTTTGTAGATTACAAATTTAGTCGGAGCTGTGGCAACCATGCAGACTGACAGACAGCAAACAACCAACCAACAGATAAACAAACAGACAAACAAACAGACCAACCACAAAAAAGATTAACATTAAAATATATCACAATCTAAATCAACAGTTGTGGTACTGCATGTACAGTCATATGTGCACATAAGTACACTGAACAAAGTAGCAGCAAAGTAGACGCAACTAGCTAAACTCAACTTACTGCCAGTCGAACAGAAGCAGTCTCATCATGATCACTGCTCTGCCTTTCAAAGAAAGTAGAGGCTCTGTTTAAGAAAATAGAACGCTCAGTTGACCAAACTGGAGCCGTTTGAGTATGAACACCTTCAACATACACCAACAAACTGGTCACACAATTAGTATCCAAAACGTTCTTGTAATTTCACCTACAAGTGTCACGTCTCTTCTTAGACAAAAATGGATAACAAAGAGTTGGTATAGACAACTCAAATACTGATTCTGCAAAAACAGTCACATGTAATACTGCAAAACCGAAACAAACAATTGCACACAAAAGAACACATGTACACACAAAAATAGACAAAAATTGACGTCTTCTATTCCGAATAATTACTCAAATATAGCTCTCCTGTCTTGGCACGTCTTTGCAGATCAAGTCTCTAGACCATTGCTGACTATTCGCCTAAAATTTGGTGAGAAAGTCCAAGAGCACTAATATGGTGCAGCTCTGGTACTGAACATCATGCACCAAGCTGACAAATAATCCCATCTGCTACAGCTATTTTGCCACACTAGCAATCTTGTCCACGACAGTAAGGACCAGGTATTCATTTATACTTACAAGTTACACATATGAGTTCCTCACCCAAGGAAATTACGTCTGTGCTTATATCCCAAACTTGAACTTGCAACCAGATAGTGTCATACGTTTCCGCACAAATGCCATTCTCCATATATGATTAAGCTCCAGATGGCACACACAAATTAATGGACAAATGGATGTGCCTTAGCTTCAGATTTTATCCAAAGATAGCACCCCTGCCTGTTTCTAGGTTGGGCCTCCAGCAGAACTCACAGTTTCCGGCTGCACTGATGTACCACTTGGCGCTTGGCCAGAGAATCCAAAAAGACCATGTACTCGTTAATACTTCTGAGTCAAAGCAATTACATGTGAGTTCCTTGCCCTTGGGAATTATGCCTGTGCTCATCCTGCACTTGACCTTGCAACCTAAAGGTCCCGGATGTTTCCATTCACCGTATACGACTTGCTCATAATAATATGCTACAGATAACAGACACACACACACACACACACACACACACACACACACACACACACACACACACACACACACACACACACACACACACACACACACACACACACACACACACATGCACGCACGCACACATGCATGCACACACACAAATGGCAAAATGGATAAGGAGCTGCCGTTTGTTACGGTTACGCCCAGCCAGTTGACTGGGTTCCTGTGCACTACGCAGAAGCTATGGGCTGTGCTGAGCAATCTCCTGGAGCCTGGCCAGGTACTCGCAGGAGCACCAACTGCGACGCCAACTGTGGTGTGGGCACTCGAAGTCCCACCTGGACCCCAGTTGGCTGATGGACTTTGTCACAGTCGGGGGCCTTTGCCACCCCAGTCAATGACCAGGTACTCATTATACTCCTGAGTCGAGAGAGGCAATTGTGTGTTAGTTTCTTGCCCAAGGAAATTATACCATAGCTTGCCATCACTGTGACTTGAACCTGTAACCCTGCAAGTCCCTGGATGTAAACGCTCCATAGATAGGCTCTCTAACCAACTGACCTATCGCGCGTACACACACACACACACACACACACACACACACACACACACACCTGTTGCCCGTTCAACCACTGAAGGAATGTCATCTCCTTCCCATGAAGACAATTTTGCAATCTCCGGATACAAATTCCTGGCGTCAACCTTCTGAAGCCCAAAGTAAAGAGGCAAAACTTTGCGGTATTTGCTAGCTACCAGCTCTCTAATCAATGAACTAATAGCCTTCCAATATAGTGGTGGTACCAAAGACAGTAAGAGTAACACAACATAACCAGCTTCTTGAACTCGTCGCTTAACAACTTGCTCATTTGATTGACCTCCTATGTCAACACAATTGACTTTCAACTGTTTCTCTTTCAATCGTGCAGCTAGCTCCTTGCTAGCTCCTTCCACAACACGAGAAATATCAGCATCAGCATCAGCATAAAGTATGGTCACATCAGATCGATGAAGATCATTAACATCTAATTTATCACAACATTAATTAATTAATTCCTAATGTCCAAATTACTCGTGTAGAATGCTGTTATTCACCAGTTCGATGTCTGCTAAGATGCGTTAGTTTGGAGATAATAAAAGGATCTGTTGGATGATCTTCTAACTCGCTGCAACAAGCTTCAATTGATTTCAATTTTTCATTAATTTCAAAGTCACATTCAGCCATTCTAAACAACGAAAACACGAAAATCAAACAGATAGCAAAACAACTAAATTAAGTTAGGTAAATCAATTAATTCAAATAATGAATAGCAAAATTTGATGCTCCAACTCGCGCAGTAGCATAGTGGGTCTCCAAGTTTCACCTCCGGTCCACCCTACGTCCTACCTGACCCCACTAGGGTAGGGAAATAATCTATTTGTACACCAAATGAAATGCCAGGGTAACGTGCAGCATAAAATCGTCAGAAAATGCAAAGAGATTCAGAGACCACAATCACAATAGTGTAATAGCGACCACGCGTGCAATTCGAAAGCCAAAACAGATGTGTGGTTTCAACACTTCATACCTGGTACATTAGACTGTTACAGAAACCGACAAACCGTGATAAAAAGTAGCGTAGGAAGAGATTCACGAGAGGGTGAGGCTGGTACCGTACAAACCGTCCGTGCGCGCAGTCCCGGCTCAAGCATCTCCTCTCACGTGCAAGAAGGCGAACAGCATGCGAGGTCGCACAGTGAGCACGGAGGAAGGCTTGGCTCGCGAGACTAGAGGCTGTACACGACATTACCATGGATTTTTTCATGAGTAAGCAAAGCTACCTTGCTTGCCAGACCGTAAACAATTTGCAAAAGTCACTAGCACAAAAAATTTCAGTTCCTACAGTGAGCGAAGAGACTTCAGCCCCCCATCCCCGGTTCCTTCGCCGGCGATAAAGCAGGATAGGAAAGCTGGTAACTCACTACGACCGCAAAATTCCGTATCCGGATATCCTGGATATGATGATTCATCAATTGCATTATGAATCAAGTCAGCAATAATTTGATTATTTTTAGTAATACTAACTTACTGTGCTTTTTGTTCTATTTTGTGTTAACTTAATTAATTAATAAGGATACTAGAATTTTAAGAACTTTTTCTCTGAAAAAAGAAATAGATGTAGGGATTGTATAAAAAGTAACAGAACAAGATCTATAGATAATATGAACCAAAGCCAGACATCCTTAGTGAATCCATCCAACTCCCAAAATGTAAAATGTAGGGAATGTGGGGCTGGAAGGATTCACTAATGATGTCTGGCTTTGGTTCCTAGTATCTATAGATCTTGTTTCTGTTACTTGCTATACAATCCCTACATCTATTAATTTTTTCAGAAAAAAGTTTTTAAAATTCTAGTTTGGTAAGTTTTTAGGAGTGCAAAAGTGCAACATATACAGTATCTAGGATGCACATGTCTTCATTAGGGCCTGTACGCCTTTTCTAAGCATGTCTAATTAGATTTAGACGTTTTCGTTAGCGTTCATTAGATCTGTTTATACGTGTACGTAGCAGCTTTCGTTAGACATGATTCAGAGGTTTACTCAAGTGGTAAATAGGTCTACGGGGTAGATACGGTACCATGGTATCCAAGCGCATGTTGCACGAATATGGATCCTAACTTTTAGTGCCTTTGCATTGTTCAAGACTAAGATAGCCCCGCTTGCCAAACCGTAAACAGATTTGCAAAAGTCACTAGCACAGAAAATTTCAATTTCTACAGTGAGCGAAGGGGCTTCAGCCTCTCCACCCCTCATACACCCACCCCTCATCCACCCACCCCTCATCCACCCACCCCTCATCCACCCACCCCTCCACTCAACCCCCTCCACCACCACCCTCACCCTCCACCACCACCACCACCCTCACCCCTCCACCACCACCCTCACCCCTCCACCACCACCCTCACCCCTCCACCACCACCCTCACCCCTCCACCACCACCCTCACCCCTCCAACACCACCTCACCCCTCCAACACCACCTCACCCCTCCAACACCACCTCACCCCTCCACCACCACCTCACCCCTCCACCACCACCTCACCCCTCCACCACCATCTCACCCCTCCACCACCACTCTCACCCCTCCACCACCACTCTCACCCCTCCACCACCACTCTCACCCCTCCACCACCACTCTCACCCCTCCACCACCACTCTCACCCCTCCACCACCACTCTCACCCCTCCACCACCACTCTCACCCCTCCACCACCACTCTCACCCCTCCACCACCACTCTCACCCCTCCACCACCACTCTCACCCCTCCACCACCACTCTCACCCCTCCACCACCACTCTCACCCCTCCACCACCACTCTCACCCCTCCTAACTCTCTTCATTACCACTCTCACCCCCTTCACCGCCACTCTCACCAATCCATCACCATCCTTACCCCCTCATAATCCCCTCCACCACTCTTACCCCCTTAATCTCCACATCACCCCCTCCACCACCACCCTCATCCCCTCCACCACCACCCTCACCCCCTCATTACTCCCTCCATCACCACCCTTACTCCTCAACCACCACCCTCACCCCCTCTCCTGGTTCCTACGCCGGTGTGGAATCACTTGAACTTGAGTTCAGGGTGTCGAATGATGGCGCATCACTCGATCAGTTTATGCCAAGGCTTTTTCCCCTGCGGAGGTTTGTAATCCTCTCAGGAGAGCTAGATATCAAACAATGCACATAGAGCATTAGGTCAGATGCGTGGAAATTGTTCATATGGCCTACTTAGATAGGCATTTTGGAATGTAAGAACGCTATAGGTAACGGTTCACAGAAGTTTGATTGTTTAGATCTTAGAAATCGCAATATTAATATTCCACCATCAGACTTGTTGCCTCTTGGAGGCAAGCGTGACCGCGTGTTACGGTATGTAGCTTTTTAGCAGAACAGACAGGTGTGTGTGTGTGTGTGTGTGTGTGTGTGTGTGTGTGTGTGTGTGTGTGTGTGTGTGTGTGTGTGTGTGTGCGTGCGTGTGTCTCACTATCTTGCATCTTGTGGCATCAACGTAAGATCAAGACCAGCACCAAGATTCGTCTTTTGAACAATGTGATTTTCCCAACCTTCCGGTATATTGTCTCGAGTGCACCGTCCTCCTCGAGCCTCGTGTTCGCCGCCTTGAGTCCTTTCTGATTCGTTGCCTTCGAATTATATTGGGGATCTCGGTCAGGGAGCAGAGGCGTCACACTACGATACGCAAGATGGCTAAACAGCAAAGGATCTTGTTCTCTTACAACGTCGTCTCCGTTTCTTGGATATCTTACAAGAATGTCTAATGGTCGCTTACCCAAGCAGCTTCTTGTGTCTGTTCCTGTTGGTTGCAAGCGCAATGTTGATGGACAGAAGCGTCAGTTGGAATAATGTTGTATCTGGCGACCTCAAACAGTGTAACTTGTTAGAATCCCGAGGGAGAAAGCTGAAGAGCGCAACTCTTGGCGGTCCATCATCCAAACATAGTGCAGAGCATTTCAACAAGAAATCAGAAAACAAAGAGAAAGCCTCAAAGGTGACAGAAAACGACGGCGTGAACAACGACTCGTAAAAACGGAGAGTCTTCTGCACTGGCTGCTCATTTCAGGCATTTACAAGGCAGGCTAGATTAGTCGCCAACGTTGTTGCTAGATTAGTCGCCAACGTTGTTATGTCGTTCTTCCGCTTCTGTCATTTTTGTCATCAGACTTTCAAACAACAAGGTCTTTATAATCACCAGCGTTTTAGTCAAGACAGACCTCGAGCAGTGTAGACTTGACGTTTTTGACCTGCATTTCCTGTACCCTCATGGTAATCATGGAACACAAGCAGCAAATGGATGGATGGATGGATGGTGTGTGTGTGTGTGTGTGTGTGTGTGTGTGTGTGTGTGTGTGTGTGTGTGTGTGTGTGTGTGTGTGTGTGTGTGTGTGTGAGAGTCTGTGTGTGTGTGTGTGTGTGTGTGTGTGTGTGTGTGTGTGTGTGTGTGTGTGTGTGTGTGTGTGTGTGTGTGTGTGTGTGTGTGTGTGTGTGTGTGTGTGTGTGTGTGTGTGTGTGTTGACACTAGCTGATAAGTTACAGTGGCGGATCCAGAATTTTGAAAGGGGGTTCCATCAAGCAAGGCACCGTCTTCCTACAAACTGGCAACTTTAATTAATTAATTAATTAAATTAATGTATACGTTTAGAAACGCAACATCGGGTTTTATACTTATGATGTATACGGATGTCATAGAAGAACTGCACAATCTGACATTATAGAAATTATACACGCACTTCAATCATTGTCTCTTAAAACAAGGGAAGTTTAATTTCATTCCTCTTGAATATAATTTTCCAAATTCTTCAACTAGTTTACTTACTTGCGATTGAGATTTCTGAATTTTCTCACACCTTGATCTGTTGATTTTCATAAGTGCAAGTCCACACAGACGATCAGCAGACACATTGTGGATCTACGGTAGGTTTCCAGGATTTTCAACTGACTAAAGCTTCTCTCACTTTCACAAGAAGTCACAGGTATAGTTAATGACAGGTGCAATAGAACTCGTATATTCGAAAAAGTCCATTGATCACATGCCTCTAAAGCATCTACAAGCTTTGTAGGCACTGCCGAACGATCGATATCGTTTTTTCCATTTTCGGACCCACATGCGGTATTCAGTCGGGAACATTGCTGAATGCGGTAAGTCATCCTCGTAAAAATTTACAGCTTTGGCAAGGTCTTCAGGAATCTCGCCGTCAGAACTGGGACACTGGCTTGGAACAAGATGCAACAACCCGGTATCATAAGATGGATTGTCGGTAAACCTGTCTTGCAACTCAGTAATGACATGCGACAAAAACTCGTTGTAAGGGTTATTCGATAGTAATCCTCTGCAGTTGTTGCAGAAACATTACTTCGATGCCGCTGACGTTGATTTATTCTTGGCTTTCTTAGCTCAAAGTCTTCTCCGTGAAGGTTTACCCCAGTTTACTAGTCTCTTCGAATATCCGTCTAAACTCTCTCACAGAATCATTCTTCATGTCCTTTAGACTTGAAAGCAAAGTATCGACTTCTCTGTAAGCAAACAGGACATTTGCAATCTGCATATGTAGCTTGACTGTCAGTCCTCTGAGGCATGACAAAACGTGTAGTAAGATTTTAAAGCAGAGTAGAAAGGAAGAAGACTCCAATTGATATAAAAAGCCATTAGCTTTAGCAACCGTTTCCTTATCCCAGATCCAATCTGCTGCACCCAGACACTCAAACTGTCTTGGAGAAATAATGGCTTGAAAAACCATGTGTAGGACAGGGAGGAGCTTTGGGAAGACCACATGAGCATCAATGCGCTGAATCCAACGGATTCTGCACGCATCTTTCAATTTTTTTCTTGACATTTCCGGAAAAGTGACATCCACAGCTTTTTCAAGAAAACCCTGCTATTTCGCTGACAGTCTAAAGAATCTGTCTCTCTCCCATATACAATTCTGTATTCTGGAACTCCTGTATCTTGCAGGCTGACACCACTGCAAGATTTAGCCGTTGTGCAGCACAGTGAACGTAGATGGCCTCAAGAGCCTGCGATTGCACAACAGCTCTACACCTTGACCGCACACCAGCCATATTCGAACCACCATCGTAGCACTGACCTCGTAGGTCAGAAGGAGACAGGCCCCAAGATTCCAGACACTGCAGTATGGTAGTAGCCAGTACTTTTCCAGTGATTCTCTCTACTTCCACAAAGCTAATGAACGTTTCATTGACATCATTGTTCAGAACATAACGTATACATAGTGAGCATTGCTCTTTGCTCGAAACGTCTGTTAGTTCGTCAGCAATGATTGAGAAAAACTTAGCTTTCTGAATATCTGTAACTATTTCAGACTCAATGTGTTTGTCAATGACGGTAATCAACTCATTCTGTATTGTCTTTGACGTGTAGCGCGCATTTCTTGGCCCGCGTTCTTGATGCCTCCTGAGAGCATCATCTGTCTCTGCTCTAAAACGAACAAGCTCTACGAAATTACCTTGGTTTTCTGCTGTTTGCTCTTCCTGCTCAGTCCAATCTACGTCGTCGTCTCGATGGCCTCGTAGTGAAAGCCCCTGCTTCCCACAGAGCATAATAACTTTTAGCAATGCCTCTATGACCTTCTGACTTTCTTCAATTCTTTTGAGAGATTCAGAGTTATATTTACTAATTAGTGTTTATGGTCTCCGCAGGATGGTCAAATCGAAGGACAAACTCCTTCATTTGAGTCATTGCTGTTATGTAATAGTCAAGCTGGGCATGATCTTTCAATTTATGAGAGGCTTTTACCCAAGATGTAAACGGTTTGCTTACAAATTGACACAGAGCTTGCCCACTAACCTTTCTAGGGGCAAACAATGCACAAGCTCGGCATAATGCTCCATCTAAATGTGTGCTGTAGTGCAGTCATGGATATTGCTTCAACCACCCAGGCTGGAATTGGCAAATTGCCCTTGATCCATGCTTCATCGTTCGGGGATAGTATGATCAATCAGGATTAGGCTCTTTGGTTAAGATTTTATGCTGGACTTCTCTGGTGAGGTCATGCAAGTCAACGTGACATTCCAAAAGTTTGCCACTGTTGCATTCAGCAATAGTCCTATCAAGATTGACACAGACGTCTGCAAGACCATCAGTTGGAGAGTCTATAGTAATAGAATTAGTAATACAGTTGAATGTGAAATAGAAATATTAGTATTTTCTTGATGCCGCAAAATTCAAATGGCTGAAGAAAGAGAACAATAGGAAAAGTGCGTCCCTCTATATGGTGTAAAATTAATGAGTTTTACTGTCTAGTTCACAATTTGCAAGTATTGATGTGCCTCGGAATTCGAATACTTTGCTCGCGTCCACCTGTACAGTACGGATTGTTACTGTGGGTTTTGCAAGTCACATGGTTGGGTTTTCGACTAACGTAAGGTCTGCCAACTCGAGGTAGCCAAATGCCACGGCTAACCCACGAAGGGTCAGCTGGGTTTCGTGACACATTTCCAGTAAATGATTTTGCAAGATCACTCCAAATTTAACGTACCGTATGTTGCTAACGCTAGCCGCCTACCCGCTCTGAGCTGTCTACTGTACAGGTATACAGCTGCATGTCCCTTCGGGTTCTTGTTACGATCGACGTACACGTTCATGCAGACATATTGGTCTAAACAGGCGAGCGTAGAATCCAGTCTACAGGACTGGCGGAGCAGGGTGGGCCAGGTGGGCCATGGCCCACCCATCGTTAAAAAATGGGACTTCCACCAACAGGCGTTTGGCGAAAACTTCTGGAAAATGGTATAGGTCATTAAATAAATTAGTTATCGTTCACCTCCACAGATGAGACAAACCAACCAAAGTTAGACTACCCTCTAGTAACGCTGTCTTTAGCCAGGCTCCACCCTAGCTCTAGCTTTAGTCAAAAGTTGTCAAGTAGGCGGAGCCTAGCCAACCAACGCCTGGCCCACCCACCATCTGGAGGGCTCCGCCTGCCCTGGTCTAGCTGCATGTCTTGCAAGAAACTCACCAAGTTCACTGTTGAGAAATTCATTGCCTGCTTCGTTACGAGCCTCGCTGGAAGACATACAAGAACCATCTGCACCTGGGCGCGGGGTTGACTGTGGCTGACTTCCTCCAGATCTACCGGAGAATTTGAATTGATCTTGCAAGTCTATATGTCTTTTGCTAGACAGGCAAATGTTACCGCTCTTTCTTTTCTTTCCGAAGAAATCTTCTATGGAAACAGTTTGTTTCCTTTTGCGTGGTCCAGACTTCGACTTCACGGAAGTAGCCATTGTAAATTAGCAACCGTATGTTACCTTGGAAACCATACTGTACCAAAACTATGTGCAGCTAGATGTATGTACCCCGGATTGTCAATCCGCGGAGTGAGACTGGGTCGAGTCTACTGTACAGTACGTTTACGTACACTAACTAGTTGTTACCTCAGTAACCATACTGTTACTGAGACTGTACCAAAACCGTGCGCGGCTACATCTAGGTACTACCCTAACCAGTCGAGAATCAGAAGTTGACGACAGCTGAGGGGGTCTAATCGAACCCAATGAACCTCCCCTGGATCCGACTATGAGTTAGATTATAATTATTCTTGAACTACTAAAAGTGATGTCCTTGAGTATAGAGCCCTGGACAAATAACTAGCTAGAGAGCGTTTCATTGACTGTTACAGAATCGGCTGTGTCTGCAGCTGGTGAGGCCACCCTAGGCCTTCCGACGAAAAAGTCTTCCACAAGGGCAAAGATCATCATGCTTCTGTTGTTGGCCGTACAATCATTGGTCCTCATTTAAGTTGACTTCTGATTCCTTTATCGCAGAATGTGTGACACTGAGATCTATCTTGCATGTGTTCTATAGACTAGTATACCAATAATTTCAATAGAAATTAATGTAGTACGTATATTCGTGGCTCTCAGATCATATGGTGTTCCATCATGCCACCGCTTCTTGACCCCTTTGCATGGTCTCTTCTTTCCAGCTTTCCAAACAATAATATAACATCTTTGGTAGTCTTTCCTCTCCCATTCTGCCAAGATGTCCAAGCAATCTTAGACGGGACTCCGGCACTAAGTTCAAGCGGCCCTTTCCTAACAAAATCACATGCAAGTTATCCTATGGTGGTGGAAATAATGTAGTTGAAGGCGATAATTCCACCATTGCGGATGGGAAGTGGCTCTCTACTAGAAATGGTAAAAGTTTTCTCTACCTTTCATGGAAGCATCATATTGACAGATTGGCTTCCTCAAACACTTAAAATGCTCTAGAACCTTTAGCAATTCGACTTGCTACATTAATTTAGACTCTGTAAACCAGGTGAGTCAAGTGACGTTACGGTAGGCTACGCTACGGTAGTCTTGCGTAGCCAGACCATCTCCACCTACATCCTTCCTATATGCCTATACAATTCTTGTTCTGCGCTTCCCACGAATCGTGGAAGATAAAGACCTCTTTATAGATAGCAGGAGGTCTAAGTAGGTGTCACGCAATCGCATTCCGCTCATTTCGCTTGATTACAGTCTGTGAACATACACTAATTAGATATTCTTTCTTCGACCTGTAGACCTTGAACTACTGTCTTGTTGCATGAGGGACGTACGTTTTGCGGCCAAATTGTCCGTGAGGCTGTGCTTCTTCACCGATCGGCGTCTGATTTTTAGATCTATTGTCGTGATCTTGTGCGTCTGACGTAAGCATGGGACGTGCTTTTGTTTAGTCATGACGCTCTTTCGCCGTCCGTTAGTCTTAGTCAGTTGCTGCTCGTTTTAGCGTGTTGTTTGAATGCAGAGTGCCGCTATAGCTCCTTGTGTTGTTACATGTATTTGTCTGACGTGTCGAGGGATTAGAACGCCTCTCGATCAAGCAGCATGATCATCGTGGCTGTGGGAATTCACGCTTTATTCTGTCTCGTTATTGCGCTACTGTGTTCAACGCGCTATTCAAAGTCCACAAGATTGACGAACGAATCCAGTAATTAGCACACGCGAGACGAGCGGAATGCGATTAAGCAACACCTATGTTAGACCTCATAGCAGCTATCTCTAGAGAGGTCTTTATCCCCACGATTCTTGGGGAGCGCAGAACAAGAATGGATTAGGCATATCCCCAGACTATCTCTCGCCGAAAGGATGTAGGCGGAGATGGTCTGGCTAGGCGAGACTAACGCTACAGTACGGTACCTTTACGATAAGCCCGGTTCACAATACGACGCTGACGTTGACGCTGACGTTGACGCTGACGACGACGCTAACGATGACGATGACGATGACTCTAGCGTGAGCGTCATATTGTAAACATGTCAACGTCGACTACGATCGTCGCAGCGTTCGTCCGGCGTTCTTGACGCTGGAGTTGACTCGAGTTCAACTCTAGCGTCGATTCTGGAAGTGTACCAGCGTAACCGGAAAACGCGTGATTACTTTCTAGAAATCAAAGAACAGTCCTATTAACTTAGATCCCGGATTTGGCATGGAAGGTCTAATCGACAGCGTGCGGAGTTATCCTTGTCTTTGGCGCTTGCATTTAGAAAGAATACAAAGACCTGCCGGCATCCTAGTAGTCAAGAAAAACAAATAAAATGCAAAATTCTGTATTATCACTATTTTGTGACGGCCTATCAGCTGAAAAGGTTAGGGCCATCAGGGAAGCACCCGAACCAAGAAATTTGACAGGAACTGAAGTTCTTCGGGTTGTCGTTGAAAGATTGGTCTGACTCACATTTGCCGTTGTTGAGATTCCCTAGCTCTACGCCTACGGCGACGAATGAGAAGTAGAAAAATTACAGGTTCTTCGTCCATCTATGATACACTCGTGGCGTCACAATAACGTGCGTTAGCATGCGCTCAACGCTCGAGTATCCAGACAGGTGCTGACCAACGTCTCATGACGCTCACTGAAAAATACTGTGAATAGTATACATGGCCCGTCCTTCGTACGGGCAAGATACTGTAGTGTAAAGATAGGTCTGTGAACACGTCACGTGCAATCTTTGTTGCGAGGTCCCGGCTGTGCAGAATGCATTCGAATGTTGCTCTTCGCGCTTGTTTCGATAGAAATTGACACACTCCCCGTGTAGCCCTTCTGCAGAAAACGTGTGGGTTGGATTTGGTGCAAATGCAATCAGAATTTGGAGAGAAACGAAAGCGCTAGAAGAGTAAGTTTCCTCGGCAAGAGATATTCGATTGCTCGAAGCTTTGCGAAGGACGACGATGCATACAGTCTACACAGGACTGGTGTGGGCGTGTGTTCGAATGAACTGGAATGTGTAGCATTTGCGTCATCGAGAAATTTTCGCGGGGTCGACCCCTCGAGAGGGGCCCGGTGCATAATTTTTTTAAATTTTTTTACGCAAACCTTCCGCTGTGCGTGCCAAGTGTGAGTGCCGATTTCGGTTGCAAACGGACAAAAGACGTGGCCGCGTATCGCGAACACACACACACACACACACACACACACACACACAGACACACACACACACACACACACACACACACACACACACACACACACACACACACACACACACACACACACAGACAGACAGACACACAGACAGTTTGAGCTTTATATATTAGAATGGTACAACGTCATCGTTAGCGTCAGCGTCAGCGTCAGTGTCAACGTCAGCGTCGTATTGTAAACGTTCCGGTACGTTACATTACGTTACGTTTGGTCAATGCAAGATCTGTGAACCGCCTGAAGTCTTGTAAACGAGGATAGCCGACATGCGTCTGACAGGTGTCTTGTGCTGTTGTGTATTGAATCGATTACTAAGTAAAATAACTAAAAAACTGGATACTAATGTAAAAAAATTTTCTGTGAAGGACGTCATCCTCTACAATAGGTTGTCACAATGTGTAATATTATTTTCTTTAGAATTAGCTGCATATCAATGAGATTGTAAATAGTTATTGAATACACGACGTTGTCTATGACGGCATAGTTTCAGCTTTAGATAAATGACAGTAAATTATGAGCTCCCACTTCTGAGACCCACGTGACGCCCTTAGACACTAACGGACAGTCTACTTTACTCAAACGTCAAATACACAGTATGTCCTACATTTGCTGTGATAACAACTAACAAGACTGACGTATAATTAATCAATCAATTCAAAACAAAATCTGTAATATAGATAATAAACCATATTTTGATATTGTTTAACTTAATTTGTTTTTGCTAATTCTTTGTTGTATTTGTCTCGTCCTCAAACTCACGTGAGTCTGGCAATGTCCGGTTCCCGTCTAACACTTTCAGCCTCCCACGTCACGTGAGCTTGGCAGTATCCGGTTCCCGTATAACACTTTCAGCGTTCCTTGCGTGAGCCTGGCAGTGGAGGCTGAAACTGTTATACGGGAACCGGACACTGGGGCTGAAAGTGTTATACGGGAACCGGACACTGGAGACTGGCAGTGTTATACGGGAACCGGACACTGCCAGGCCCACGTGAGTCTGGGGACGAGGATACTTTGCATTGTTTGATTATATTTACCAATGCTACGTCTGACATTACAATTTAAGTTAATTAATTAATATCAATAAAGACAAAAATAATTGACGTTGCACAGTCCGGTACTTATTGTTTTTAGCTTTCCTACATAAACTGTTTTGATGATTGTTTTGCAAAGCACTAGAAGTCTCTAAAAATTAAATATATATATATAATATAGTTTGGTTAATTAATAATGATATACCTTGTTATGTAATGGCACATACCCATACTCATATCATGGGTATCTTCATGTTGTTCTCAACAACTTTTAGATGGCATACTGACACAAGCGATGTAAGTGCATGAATGACCATCATACAAAACGTGTTCAACACATTGCATCTTACTTATTTGCTGTCTTGTTCCCTGCAGATATGGTCACTGAGTTGTCAATCTGTAAATACAGTAGCATATGTATAGACGTCATCAATTTGCAATTTTACAGTTTTTAGTTAATTAACATTTGCAATCAATGCACATATACGTACATACTCACACGGATAATGGTTGTACAGTACACAAAAGAATGAACTCTTGATTGAGGTTAACTAATGTATGCGTGTGCACAGTGCTAACACATTACAATTTTACACACCCACTCGTCTAACTAGTCAAAGTACTGTACATGGCATGTAGATATCACAGCTTGTATAGACTCATCTACGTAAATATACTCTCTCTCGCACGCACACGCTCACATGTGCACAAATGTACACCCACACCCACACCCACACCCAACACACACACACACACACACACACACACACTCACACACACACACACACACACACACACACAGAGACACACAGACACACACACAGACACACACACACACACACACACACACACACAGACACACACACACACATGTACACACACACACACACACACACACACACACACACACACACACACACACACACACACACACACACACACACACACACACAAGAAAAGCATATACCTTTAAGCATATACCTTTAACTACTGCAGAAGTGCTCAGCATGGAGACCTAAATACGTAACAGATTGGTCATATTTGTCATTGATATATAATTTTCACAAAGGTTTTATGAACTAAAAGCCCATAAGCCCAATTGAATTACTACATAAGTCTAATTGAATTACTATTTAAGAGTCATGGTACTGAAATCTAATAACGTGTCTGTGTGTGGGTGTGTGTGTGCGTGCGTGCGTGTGCGTGGTGTGAACGTTTCCGTCAGTACATATCACACCTCCCCACCATACAAAGGCCGTCTTATCCTCTACGTCTCTCCTCACCTACAAAAAACATTTCCATGCAGTCACCAACCAGATCGCCCTAACACCGAAACATGCTAAGCCCAACCCAAGGGGCCGGTGCAATCGAATAAGAAGCGATAAATTGAAAGATACCAGCCAATACTCGACGCTGATTGGCCGCTCACCCAGCTATACATTCCTCCCATCCACACACTACAGTTCCAAGCTCCGGTGTTGCTCCTCATTCGTCTCTCTGTCTCACTCTCATCGCCCAACATCATTACTACCCGTCTAATCCGCTCGAGAGACTCACTCTGCGTGCAGCCATTGATTCCTAACGGAAGTGCTCGCGTCTGGGCGTCTCGAGCTCGTCACCACCGACTCTGGTTGCCACACACAGATGCTGGCCGGCGTTGTAGCAGTCCGGTTGCACTCCTAGCAACACGACAGCGCAGAGAGAGAGGAGATATCAGTCCCGATGGTGACGTTACTCACACGCCAGCTGGAACGGCACACTCTGGCCGACGACGCCGACGATTCACGCGAGGTTTGTCCGATTGTCTGCGTGCGTGTGGAGAGAGACGACGGTCGTCGGGTGACGGACGGGTGACGCGATGTAGTGTCTTGTTGTTGTTCTGTAGGTGTTCAAGTTGTGTGGGCCCTCACCTTCGATGGAAGGCATGCGATTGCAAGGCAAGACGGCAGGTGAATCTGATGACCGTTTGTTCTGTCGTTAGAATGTGTTTGATCGGGCATTGTCAGATGAGTGATGATAATTATTTTATTTTATATTTTATTTTATATTTTATTTTATGTTTTATTTTATATTTTATTTCATATTTTATTTTATTTTTTATTTTTACATATACTTGTTATTTATATTTATAATTAATTAATCTAATTTTTACGGATGAGTTTGCTTGTCTTCATCTTTTTGTTCTGTCGTTTGTGTTTGCTCGGTATCATCAGATGAGTGATGATACTTTTTGTTTTTTTGAAAATACTTTTTATTTATAGTTATAATTAATTAATTATCTAATTTTTAAACTAGAAAGAAATGAGTCTGCTTGTCTTCATCGTTTTGTTCTGTCACTTGGGTCTGCTCGGGGTATTGTTGAATGAGTCATAGCGTATGGATGCTGATGTGGTTGATGTGTGTGTGTGTGTGTGTGTGTGTGTGTGTGTGTGTGTGTGTGTGTGTGTGTGTGTGTGTGTGTGTGTGTGTGTGTGTGTGTGTGTGTGTGTGTGTGTGTGTGTGTGTGTGTGTGTGAACATATGAATGAGTGACAGACCACATGTGTGTTCACGCTTGTCGAACCACTTACAGTGACTCATATCTTCTGTTGCTTGTATTGCCATTCTGTTGTACATTTGTATTGCCATTCTGTTGCTTGTATTGCCATTCTGTTGTACATTTGTTTTGCCATTCTGTTGCTTGTATTGCTACTCTGTTGCAGCGTCAGAGAGTGATGTCGGTTTTGTCGGGTGTGAAGAGGACGCCGCCGACCCGGACTGTCCGGCGAGGAAACGCCGCCGCAGTCGCTCCATCCCGGGATGCTTCAGCCCGATGAAGAGCACGTGGACTCCGAAACCGTCGCGTGTCTGGTCGGCCGTGCGGCGAGGGAAGACGACGCGCAGCCCGCCGGGTCGCCGAGCGCAGTCGGAGAGCGGTATCATCCGCGCGTCGCCCGTTCCTCGTCCCGCATCGATGTCGTCGTCGGACGAGCAAGCTCTGCGAGCTCTGCCCGGTCTGCGTCGGAGTGTCGTGCTGTTGCGCTCGAACTCGCAGCCGTGCATGGTCGACGAGACGCCTGCGGGCGGGCCGCAGCGCCCGCGGTCGGGCGGCGGGAAGAAGCGTCAACGCGAACGACCGTCGGTCGATTTCTTCAAGATGTCTCAGGTAGGATAACGCGCGTTCCCTAGCGACAAAAATGACTGCACGAGACCGACATCTATCTGACTATGTCAACCACAGACCGGTGATTAAACTTTTGGTTTTTTGTTTCTCTAGAGTCGCAGCAGCGAGGACCTCGGATATGCGGACAGGTTTTCGCCCGTTCGTTTCCGCAGTCTGCACGAACAGGTCTTCGATTTCTCGACCTTACCGTTGGCGATGAGCCACAAGACGAGGGAAGAGGCCGTTGTCGGACGGGAGAGCGGCTACGGGTCGACGGACGGGTCGAGCATCTACTGGTCGTGGAATAGCGAAGTGGTGTGTGAGAACGAGCTGACGCTCAGTCAGGTCGATGAGAAATAGCGACGCGAGAGTAATAATTCTAGAAAGAAGGTTGCTGTGTGTACAAAGCAGTCCTATAGAGTTCTAGTGCTGCCATAACGGACATACACGGTGCTCGAAAATCTACGAAAGTCTCTATGATTGAAGAATAGCGAGTTAAAACATTCTGCAGTTGATGACTCGTGCTTTACATGCAGGCGTATGCCCACGTGTGCGACATCTCGTTTTAAAAAGCGCGCTAACTAGGCCGCGCCCTCGAGTCTCACCAATGAGAACGCGCCGCTAAATTAACAAGTCCCGGATCGACAACAGTCACCACGACGACCGATACCCGGATAAACACCCGAATGTATTACAAAACTGCGTTTGAATTAGATTCTACGTTAGTATCCAGTACGTACGACGCAATGATAAACAAATGCCTCACGACGAGCTATCGCTACGGTCCGAGATCGAATCTCTTGAACCGCTCCTCCTCAAAGAAGCTAACGCGCACTATACGCCCACCAAAATACCGTCCATTGAGATCCACAACAGCTAGACAGACAACCACAGACGATCAGACGTCATACTTGAACAACGAGCATCAAACAAACCTTTGATCGCCGACTCGACTCTGCTAAACTCGACGAATATCCGAACAGCCTCTTCAGGTATGGCTCCAGGCAACTAGAATAACAGACGTTGTACAGCCACCAAGCAGACTACACACTCTAGTGCAACAGTTGAAACACTGTGATGCAATAATAACAAAACAAGTGCAGCCACATGTCGACCATCTAGAGACCCACTTTAAATGTAGACTGACCCTAATACCACCATCTTACTATGCAACCAGATGGAAATGTAAACTATACTTGTTCCTGTTTATGCAGTCTACAGGTTTGGATCTCGAGTGCCAGTTGGCAATACAAGATGTTTACTTTAGAGAAACTGTGGTGAGAAGTGAAAGACGAGGTCTGAACATATTGTGTGGGTGGGAAATGGCAGTGAGAATGTCACAGGTTGTTGTGTGATTGTTTGATCAAACTGTTTGGTCAAGTCTGGTAGGTGTCTTGCATGTGTCATAGGATTGTTCTTGTTCTGATTGGTAACCATCAGTTTGTTTATGTGGCAGTCTGTTGTAATCATTGAAGTGGTAATGTCCAAAGGAACATGGACACCCACTACTAAACTCTTTTTCATTTTATCGTGGTGTGTGTGTGTGTACTACACCATGTACCTCGTATATGATGACTTTTGCTACTTCACCATACTTGGAGCATTCCTCCGCAGTCTCCGGCTGCAAGTCATCATCAACTTCACCTGGACCGACCATATTCTACAACATTCCCCACACACATAAATACAAACAAAAACACAAGTACCCAATACATAACAAGATATCATCTAACCATGAGTAACACGACTTTCGTAGGATTCTTCATAAGATCGGCGATATTGGAGTCCACCTGTTCCCTCACTGGTTCTGCTGACTGTGAGCCCAGTGGAACATCTTCAACTAAAGTCATAAAAAATTAGTATAAAGTAGAAAATAAGAATTTAAAAATTATTGAAAGAACAAAAATTTTAATACAAAATATAAAAAATATAAATATAAAAATATAAAAATAAAAATATAAAATTAAAAATACAAAAATGAAAATACAAAAATAAAAAAATGCAAATAAAAACATAAATAAAAACATAAAAATAAAAATATAAAATATAAAATGTAAATATATAAAATATAAAATATAAATATATAAAATATAAAAAAAGAAAAATATATTACAAAAATATAAAACAACAAAACAATACAAGAAAATTAGTATAAAAGTAGAAAATAAGAATTTAAAAATTATTGAAAGAACAAAATTTTAATACAAAATACAAAAAATATAAATATAAAAATATAAATATAAAAATATCAAATTAAAAAAAAGAAAAATGAAAATACAAAAATAAAAGACGCAAATAAAACCATAAAAATAAAAATATAAAATTAAAAATACAAAAATAAAATGCAAAATAAAAAATATAAAAGTAAAAATATAAGGCTGCACCAAAAAAATTGTCTGATTGAGGTAACATGCAGCGGAAAAAGACAGGCGGGTGGATTTTCTATTTTTTATTTTTTGATATCTATGTCAGATATGGTTTTACCATCGTCGTTTGACAATCTGATAACACAAATTCAACATGGGTACAGTGCACCCACGCATGTGTGCCCAATTTGCTCTCACTGTAGGCAAATGCACGTAATTCAAATGTGTGTTGACCGTCAGCAATGAAACTTAGCACCAACGAAGAATACTAATGTGTGTGATCCTTAGAGAAGATCAAGTTAAACAATCTAAGGTTAACACACAGATTCCAGCTCTTCCGTATACATAAATAACTGGATTTCATAGTTTTGGAAATTTCTTTGCTATTTCTGCGATCATGAGAGTCCATTTTGCACAACCATGTACGTGACAATGCACTAAAGACATCTGTAAAAAGCGATTTTCGATTTACACTTTTCTTTTCTCGTGTCATTGCCCTAGAGGCCCATTTTGGGTCACATTACAAGAGAAATGATATATATGAAACAGCAACTAATTACTTCTATCACATCAAGCAAAGCACACTAATACATTTCACACAATTCTGTTCGCCCAGATATTTGAATTTCAACTCTTCAACAAACTATGCTACATGTACAACTTTAATACTATGGAATGCATGCCACACATAACAAACACAGTTATTATAAGAACCTAACCCACAACCCAATGTCTATTACACATAACAAATATCATCTATTTTTTCCTCTGCACTCTTCTGTGAGATTTGTACTTCTTAACAGCCTCCTCAATTTCTTGTCCTGCTGTTTTTCCTTCTCTATAAGCACGCATGTATCTTCTTGCCTTTCTAAAATATTTTCTAATTAGATCAACATCTACTGAATCTAGAGCAGGGACCATTGCTTTTCTTAAGCCGACAATCGAATAATTGCAGTAGGCTCTGGTGTACCGCTTTGCCTGCCCCCATACCCTCGCAATAGGATTGAGTTCACAATGAAACTTTGGAAAAAAAAGACAGTGGTGACCCCTTGCGTGAATAATGTGCATGCTCTACTGTTGACAACTCTGATGCAAAGTCTTGATGTGATCCTAATTCTGCTATCGTATCTTGCTTTAGCATTCTACTAGTATCGATTCCTCTTTCTTCTAAAACTACTCGTACGCCTTTAGGTGTGCCATCATCAAAAACCATCTTCTGCAACTTCCCCTGATAAATAGTGTCTCTAATTCTAGGTTGATCACCCCCCGGTCTCACATTCATTTTATGAGCTACAAGAGCATCTTGTGCTTTTGCTCTGTGGTTTGACGATTGATCAAACAACCACAGCAACGTATACTTCTCCCGAGGATACTTAAACTCAGCAATAAGAAGGGCTTTCTTGACCTGGCTAAGAAACTTCTCACCAGTCCAAAAACCATCTCTATTTTCACCATATTCAATAATCTCCCTAGCTTCTTTTGTAATGCCCTCAAAATGCTCTCGTGCAATCTCAAATTCTTCTTCTGTAAGACGTAAAAACCCAGAATGTTCATCTACAAAATCACTGACCATTCGGCCTGACCTCCTTGATTTAGGCTTAATTACAATTTGATCATGTTGTAACCAGGAGAAAGTCTGATCTTCATTAGATTGAAATGCTGATTTGTCGTGGCATATGATGACTAACTGTTTCAAAGTGTGATCTCTAGTAGATGGACAGTCAACATGCAAGCAATCAGAAGGACAAGGTGGGGGAAGATGGGAAGTCTCATAATCTTGGATTTTCTGCAAAAACAACTCTCGTTCTTGAACCACATCTGGTCTCTCATGCCCATCAATGTAAACCCCTTTCTTCCCAGTGTCAACCCTTTCTAGCATATTCCAGACAAATTTTTCTAGGAAATCCTGGGGAAAGAAAACTAGAAGGCAATATTTCATTGTTAATGTGCTGGCAAAAACCAGGCACCGTCATGTTGGGTTGGCCCTTGATGTTGGCATGCTCTCTCGCCCATGCTGTTGCTTTGCCACACAGCTCTTCATCATCTGTGATGGACAGCCGCTCGTATTGGCCCACTCTCAATTGCTTAAACTCGCCATGTTCCCTAAATTTATCTCTCCATCGACGAACAGTTCGTTCATTGTGATGAACTATGTTAGAAACTTTAGCAGCAGCTGCCATTGTGCCCAAACCAAACTCCTTACAGAACGTCTCGAAGAGCAACATCGTCAGCATCTGACTGTCTTTCCCAGGTAAAGCAAGCACCCATTCGTCAATGCTTGCCAGTATCTGATCGTCTGCTGGTCGTTGGGATAGATCTATCGACGCTGCTGATTCCGTGGATGCCTGCAGAGGATTGGAAGTGTCAGCAGTCGTCTCAGTAGTGATGCTGCTAGCCGATTGAGTGACGTCCCCTGACTGGGGTCCCTCTTCCACATTGGAATGCCTTTTTGCAAGCTTCGAACGTGCTAGCTTCGCCTTTTCTTGGAGAGCTCATCACCTTTTCCACAGCTTCGAAGACATTGCGCAGGCTGTATTGTTTAGGCTACGTGGCAACAGTGTCAGGTGACTGCAATAGCAGCCAATCACAAAAATCCACGCCTACATTTTAGCCAATCAGCGCCTTAGAATGCTAACTTTGTTATGCTATGACGTAGAACAATGCAAATAGCACGAAAGGAAAGCTTACGTCATGGTCTTCACGCACATACTTTTAACTAGCACGTGCGACCTACATACCCGGATATATTGCACGCTAAAAAACGGGCAGGGATGTGTGGGTGTACTGTACTAGAGCTAAAAAGATCACCTACTATAAGGTAGGAAGTTTTGAAATCTGTCATATGTTAGACTGGACATACATTCTGTTTCTGACCGATGCCTCAAAAGAAAGTACACGTATCGACGCTTAAACTCGGCATGGAGCTGCACCTCATCATCTAACTCCAAGTCTTGTTTGGAGGAAGTGTCTGTGGTCGCAGTTCGCACACTGTGTACATCGTCCACCCGATCATTTAATCCAACCTCCTGCAATATCTCACGAAGTCTACAGTTCCCAGACACACGAAGAATCTTGCCATCTCTCAAAACGCTTGGACACGGATACGCACAGAGCAACAGAAGACATTTTATTTCTCGGTATGCGCACGTGCAAAAAAAACTACCAGCGGCCCCTCCAAACACAGGTGGGCTGGTTACCCCAAGCTGACAATTTTTTCGGTGCAGCCTAAAAATAAAAATATAAAAATAAAAAAACGTAAAAAACAAATTTTAGTATAAAAAATAGAAACATACAAAAATATAAAACCCACAAATTTTTTAGTGAAGTATTATGTACTATGGCAACAACAGATTTAAGAGTCTGACCGGCTGTTGTTTTTCGTTTCTCCAAATGTTGATTTATGATTTTTCCCTGTCGCTGACCTGTCTTTTCTACCGACAGTGCAGTGCTGATTCCTTGTTCTTGTCTGCCAAGACCTAAACAAAACACAAAATTATTTTTAATCATACAAAAAGTGATTAACAACCAAAGCAAAAAAAGTATAAAAAAGCAGACAGACCATAAGTACCAAAGGATGGACTAAACTTTCTGTTGCTATTATGTTTAATACATCTGCTAACTGTATTGCTTTCTTGCTTATCTTCCATCAGTGATATAGAATTTATATTTCAACTAGGTGGACACGGTAGTAGGCAAACAGGCAGATAAAATGACCTCCATATATGGGCATAAGTCATGCATTTTAGAATTACTGAGATGCTCAATATTCTGAATAGGAAAATCTCAAGCGGCAGTCGTGAATGTCAGACTGTTGTCAATCACGCGACTCTTGTCAATGGTGAAGATGTCGCTCAAAAAAGACTCAGCTATAGTTGCACTAAAACGTATTCAGCACTATATACCAGACAGACAGACAAACAGACAGACAGATGGACAGAGAGACGAATGGACGGACAGACACAGACACACAAACAAACAGACAGAGAGATGGACAGACACAGACACACAAACAAACATAACAAACAGATAGAGAAATGGACACAGACAGACAGACAGACAGACAGACAGACAGACAGACAGACAGACAGTACACTGTAGCTTTTAAGTGCAGTCCTCATTTGTTCTACACGAGTTTCAATTTTAGCTTAGTTTAGTTGATGAACACTACTACAGTATTTCCCGCCCAATTATCCGGTTGGGGCAACCAATTATCCAACTCAGTCAGTCAATTATCCGATTGGGGCAACCAATTATCCGACTCAGCCAATCAATTATCCGATTGGGGCAACCAATTATCCGATCTCACTCTGGCAAGCTGTACACTTCGCGAATGAAACTCTCACCTTGCGTCGCTGGTTAGTTGTTCAGTGCTTTGGGTCTCAGTCAAAACTCTCTCTGATGCAGATTGATAGCATCGTGGGAAACGCTATGACAATTAAGCTACTACACATGTGAATGTGAGGATCCAGCTGCAGTGCGCCGCAACTGAACAGCTCTGCTGTCTTTCTTTTCACATCAGTCTCATTGACTTGAGAGAAAAGACCACTGCACCATCGACACTCTCAGCTTCGCGCCCTTATCCAATTCTGAGTGAAACAAATTCATAATCGCCTAGCGATCGACCTGGAGACTTTAGAGCTACCTAGACTGTAGACGTAACATGTACTTTATCAACGTGTCTTTGAGTAGCGTGGTTGTTAATTCTGTTGAGTTCTACAGTACATATTCGCTCTAATTTTGCTTGCATGTGGAGCTTTACGGTGAGTACATGTTAGCTAGAAAGCGCGTTGAGGCCTAGAGCACCTGTTAAGTCCTTTAGTGCGTCAGGACACAAATCTAGCAGAAGTTGCCGTCTTGCTGTGACAAGAGTCTGACCCTTGCTGCAACAACTGCAACTGCGCCATGTCTCTGTGCGGTCATCCCTGCTGGTGGGCTATAAATAATTACCAGACAATTACTGATGGTTTTTCCTCCGCGATTACTTAATAGCAAAAACAAGAATTACCCTGTTTACTGGTGCAGCAGTACGGCGACAACATCCGTCAGTACTCACTATTATTACTCTAACCAGCGCTTCTATATATCTACACTGCTCATAATTAAAACCATGAGTCGGATAATCGGTTGCCCCAATCGGATAATTGGTTGCCCCAATTGGATAATTGCACAGGAAATACTGTAATAGTTGGACAGTACATAGTACCCTGCATTGCAAAATGTATCATAGATAAAAGTTCTAATATATGTGATTAACAGAGAGACAGACAGAAAGACAGACAAACAGACAAACAGACAGAGAGACAGAAAAACAGACACACAGATGGACGGAGAGACACAGACACACAAAACAGACAGACAGAGAGCTGGACACGGACACACACACACACACACACACACACACACACACACACACACACACACACACACGACAGACAGAAATAG
>NC_085085.1:4067674-4085174 GCF_963422355.1 Corticium candelabrum
AGACAGACAGACAGACAGACACACACAAAACCAAACTCCATCAACTTACCAATTCAGTCTTGTAACTCAACTACACCAAACACAAGTCAAAAACCACGAAATGCGACCACCCACTCCACACATCAAACCTTCAAGTCGTCATCGCGCGCGCTACCGAGAGTCACGAGCGCCGGCTTCTGTCTCTATTGCGCGCCACGCATCACAGAACTGACAAAGCCAACCAAATGCGCATGCCCTTCTACAAGCTAACCGGTGTCGTCGACTTCGACTGAGCAATCTTGTTGCGCTGCAACTGGGTCGACATAAACTTGTAGCTACTCGACAGTTTAGCTACACATTTGAGAGAAATACAGCGAGATGGCTAGAAATAACGCAAAATGAGAAAGTATTCTTACGGATTTCGACTTTTGGGGGCTGAATTTTCTTTTCCGGCTGCTTTTCGGGTATCTTGACCTCTTGGACGGACTCACTGATCTCGTCTTGATCCAGTCCGAGGCCATCGTAGAGCGACATGTTTGATAGATATCCCGGATGTGTTACCGTCATGTGATCAGTTCGATGGAGGACACCTTTTGAATTGGGGAGGTCGCGATATGATCAAGTCAGTTTAATGATGACGACTCGCGCCCATACTGCTAATAATATAATTTATTAGAAAGGAGATTGGAAATGGTATAGTTAATTAATTAAATTAATTCATTTGCAGACAGGTGAGTTGGTAGAGACGACGATAAAATGTTGATAATAATTTAGAGAGTATGGACTTGCAGGACACGATGGTTTGGAAGATACCATCGGCTCAACTTACCCGTTCATAGCATCGTCGTCCTAGCTTCATCTGATTGGCTCTACCACTTGCGGTTAGCCTTTTCCCTCAAACAGGTGAGGTAAGCTAATGCTCCTTCAGTTTGAGCTAGTGTTGTACTGAGTTTGCTAACATCTATTTTGCCATGCCCTCCTGCTGCTCTGCATGTCTCTCGTTTAAAGCCAGTGATTTGTTGGCTGTGTACTCTCTCCCAGATATTTGATGTTGTCGCTATAGATCAGACAGTCAGAACTGGACAGACATAGGGGACAACTGCTCAGACGAATTGCTGTTTTACAAGAAGGGACTTTGATTGTGACATTTTCTGTATATAATGTCTAATGTCTCTTTTACCCATTGACTACTTGTCTTGTTGGATGGATCCCTAGAATGCTTGTAACTCCGTCATCTTTCTGTGCCTCTAGAGCATGCTGGTTCAGTGTTGCTGGCCCTATTTCCAAAATGGTGGCCCCAAATTGGTCTCCAGTGCCACTTGATTATTATTGTTGTTAGTGATATCAGAAAATTGTCCAAGCCCAAAACTAATAAAATCAGCTAAGTTGATATTACCGCATGCAAACTATGAATATAGATAAGCACTAATATATGCAGAAGCAGACTATACTGGCAGGACCAATTTTGGAAAATTGCACTTTCGCCAGACGTTGAATCACTTCAACTTCCGGTTTGAGGATGCTAATTAAATAACTAACTTATATGCTACAATTATTACATGCGTGAATTGTTTTTATTAAGAGACAGTGGTGTATTTCATATTGCCATTCACGATTGCCTATTTTTTCATTTGCGTTTACTGCACCGCCCAATCATCAATGAAGTAAGTAAAATTACACTTTTTAGCGCGAGTTAAATGACCACGCCTACTAGCTCATCATGTTAGGCTAGACCAATTACTATTTGCTGTCTACGCGTCTGATATGCTATGCACATCCAGTATATAGTTCTTTCTCTTAGTCTATTTCTGGAGTTTGTTAACTGAATCCCCCACTGTCCAGCACGAGACAGTAGAGCATAAGAACAACTTTTCTAATCTCGCGTAGCCAGACCCTCTCCGCGTGTCATACCTTCAGGTGGTAGGTATAGTATTGCCTGTATATAGTAGACTTAATCATGACGTGTGGTTATATCGACATGGGCATAGTGTGGCATGGGCTAGACCAGGCTATAGCCCTCATCATTTGTAGATGGGGTCATGAAAATTGTGGACTGTAAATACGTGTGAGGACCAAATCTGTATATAGTATATATAGACAGTGACACCACCCTTTTCCAGTCTGGATCTGCCACTGATTCTACAGTATCAGTGTCCACAAAAATGGGCGTGCCCTGTAGCATCATGAAGTTTAGCTCCATTTCTAGAGGTCACGCTGCACCCCTGATATCTATCTCATGCTCAGTAGACGAACTCAAAACAACTGCAAAGATTTTAATAGTACATACCGCAAACTATACCGAACACAAGTTCAAGTTCTAATTCCTCTCTCATTCACTCACTTTTGTGATGGAGGAACTTCTGCAATCATAATGCGAGATACCGATAGATATCCTGTGTGACCATCATATATTGTTGATGTCCATTTGTTACAGTTTCCTACGTTGAATCCAATTGTGACTTGACCTGCTGGAATGTTCTCACAGTATCCCTCAATCTGTCTGTGACGATGAGGACTATCATTAGCTGGACGACCATACAGGATTCCCTCAATAGTCATAGGTCCACTGCACTCGTTACCGTTGAACGTAAAATACCATCGAGAACAGCACTGACTACCACAGTAAACCCCAAGAGTCCCAGCATATGCTACATGTAGAGCTGAACTGTTGTCATGTTTTCTAAAATTACAGTTCTGTACACAACCATAAACAAGTCATACAGTGATGATTGCAATACAAATTGAGGTAGAATAACCTGTATTAAACCGCTGTCTTTGACATCCACTCTATTCCACACACACTGTTTCCAGTTGAGTGTAATAGCTTGTCCTTTCTCTCCTTTCCTTCCTGTCTCTCCCTTTGTCCCTTGTTCTCCTCTTATCCCTTGTGGACCTTGTGGGCCTATCTTCCCAGCATTACCTTTACCACCGTCATCGCCAACCAATCCTCTCTCTCCCTTTATTCCTTTGCTTCCTTCATCTCCTTTTATTCCTTGTCGACCAGCATTTCCAACTAATCCGTTTTCGCCATTCATTCCTTTCTCTCCTTTCATTCCGTCTCGTCCAGGTAATCCATTCACTCCAGGTAATCCAGGTACTCCAGGAATACCAGCAGACACACATGCCTTCTAAACAAAATCACACTCAAGTTTTGTGACATACATAATTGCCGAGCATAGCGAGGCTTCCAACCCGGGGTCACACAACATACAGGGACGGGTCCTATATGGCTACCTATCGAGCTCTTGGTGTGTGTGTGTGTGTGTGTGTGTGTGTGTGTGTGTGTGTGTGTGTGTGTGTGTGTGTGTGTGTGTGTCTGTCTGTCTGTCTGTCTGTGTGTACACACGAACGTCAAATTTCTCCTCCCCACAACCATGTTTCATTATAAGACCTACTTCAAAAATTGTTTGAGTGTCCAACTACAGACCACTATAAGAACGATTCGTGCAAGTGACCAAACGGCAATGAAAATTCCTTACGAAGTTCCTTTGCCCCATCCTTTTGTATTGTAGCTAGGGATTGTGTGTATTTGACAACCAAGAAAACCTTCAGAAGCTGAATGCTACCTACAGTCAACTATTCACATGTCTTGTACTACAGTATGATCAATCCTTACTACACTGTGCTGTATCTAGCACTGTAGATAGTCAATGTTTGCCGATATCAATCAATATGTCAACAAATATACCATACCACTGTCGTTACAACGAAACTGAGTGCATACTTACACTGTACACTTCAATTGTCTTGATTGCGAAATGACGACTACCTACCAGGCTTATAAACACGTAATCTAAATTACTAGGAAGTTTTCGTGTTTACTTCCATGACAGGGTTTCAACCAATACGTCTAAAAAACGCCGAATCATCCTAACCTGCTGATTTCTCTCATCTGACACACTTTGACCACCGGAAGTAGCAATGACTTGAATGACCACCAGAACTGTCACAAAAAATGAAAACATGATGATGACCAATATCCTTAATACTGATGAAGTGAGCTGGTGGGCTTGCTCTTATATACTCCTCTTGACACACCCTCACATCTCGGGCACCTACAGTCTAGTCTGAAATGGAACATTTCCACGTAATCTGATGTTTCCAAGATATCTACATAAAGATGGTCTCAATAAGGTTTCATAGCCAGTCCCTCCACTTTTAATGTCTTGTAAGCAAATGAGCTTATGTTGCTATTGTCATAGATGAGACATGGTACTCTCTCAAGCACCTTATTTGGATTAATCTCCCACATTGACACACTGGTGGAAATATGCCAAGGTGTTACTATACTCATTAGCTCAGATAAATAAAGCTGTTCCAGACCAGTAGACAAGACGTGGTGTCATTACAGTACCAACCAATAGACTGAACGTGATGTCATCGTTAGGCTCCACCTCTCTTTGTTTGGTAGCTGCTAATGAGAATTCAGCCATCAGGTCGTCCTGTACATGGTGTCTAGTCCTTTGCTTTACATAAGGGTTTAGCACTTAGAATTCGAAACAACACCTAATCTACATTTGCAGGTGCATGGTTTCCCACCAACAACCAGGTGTCTAGATAGCGAAGGTGCTGGTAAGATTCAGGCGCCATAATGTACCTGACTTGTAACATTTGGCTTGTTCTACAGAGTTTCTGCATAGTGGTTCTGCAGTCCGAGAGCTTGAATTTTCGGTGTGAGTGACTGAGCAGTGTTGTTGCAGTTACAATCACTAAATTAGTGTCATCTCCAACAGAAATTTGACGCTCCACAAAAATTTAGAAAGAGGAACATGCATTGTCAGCACCCTTTGTTTACACGCCTGCATTGGAAACCTTAGCTGAGACGAGCGGGTTGGGCTAAATATCTCAGTATGCAAAACATTATCATGTGACAAGATGAGATTACATACACCAGTTGAGGGTTTAGCACTGTAGTGCTTATCTATTCATTTGATTAGTGAATTAATCTGACATGTTTGATTAAATAACACAACATCCCGTATTGTCTCTTTCTTGCCAGCTCGACTGTTTACTGTTATTGTCGAGAGCAGCGAGGCTTCTAATCTGGGTCGCACAACAGAAAGGGGCGTGGTCATATATGGCTATCCATCGACCTCTTACACATGAACCTGAAATTTCTCCTCTCCACAACTACATTTCATTAGAAGACCTACTTCAAAAAATTGTTTCCTTGTCCAACTACAGATCAGTCTATGAATGATTCATGCAAGTGACCAAACGGTGTCGAAAAAGCCTCATGAAGGTCCGTCGCCCCATCCTTTTGTATTGTAGCTAGGGGTTGTGTGTACGTGACAACCAAGAAACACCTTCAGGAGTTGAATGCCACCACCTACAGTCAACTATTCACATGTCCCTCATACTACAGTATGATCAATCCTTACTACACTGTGCTGTATCTAACACTGTAGATAGTCAATGTTTGTCGATATAAATTTATATGTCAACAAATAGGCCATAGCACTGTCGTTACAATGGAACAGGGTGTATACTTAAACTGCGCATTTAAATTGTTTTGATCACAATTACGAAGTTTCCATGTTTACTTCCATGACAGGGTTCAACAAACAGAGTAATCCGGGGTATTTCCGCACACGGGGGAGGAAGGGGGAAAGGAAGGGGGAAAGGAAGGGGGCAAGGAAGGGGGAAATCCGCACACTTTTAAATTCAATTACTTCTCATTTCTTTCAACTGAGACGAAATGGAACGCGTGAACACTCGCTGGATAGCTTATCGTTCTGCGATTTAGGTAGCGGCAAAATACCTATGTTTGTGAGCCGGAAGAATTTTCTAGTTAGTGTTTTCGTGCAAGGTGAGCATCATGTTGTAGAACAAACCGTCTAAATTTTTAGCAAGCAAGTTGTTTGGTGACTTCATACTTTCCAAAGATAGACACACCACTATTACTGCTCATGCATATCGCAGAAGGTAAACCACCAGCTGAATTAGCCGATCACGGGAACCTTCTCATCATTTTTATGGGGGCCCTAGTAGGGTGCAAAGTGGATATCATTTCATTTCATTGTAAATTGCTATATATACTAAGCAAAAGACCATCAAAGAAGCAGGCATGGGTTTGTGAACGGTGCAGAGCCTGAGAGGAGAAGAAGACAAAATCAGTAACTAGGGCGGACCATAGTTAGCATTCGCAGAAAACCTACAGAAACTTTAACTTTGCTTTATGTATGCCCAAGTCGTAATTCTAACCGTTAGTAAATACACCAGCCAGGTGTCGTGTTTGCAGCCATCAGAGGGAGAAACGGAAACTGTGCAGAATAGCCCCACCCTGGATATTTGACACTAATGCAGAAACGTCCAACCGCTTGCTTGTATAGTTGCATGGTGCCAAGAACAGCCGTCCACGTATACTGCAGTAGTAAACGAAGAAACCATAAGCAGGTAAACGCAGGACGCAATCTCTTGCAGAAGATACGGCTCATCTAACTAAAAGGTGTGCGGAATTACCCCCAATTACCCTACGTATTGTCTAGCTAGGGTGCGGCATTTCAGTAGAGACAGGTTGGAAAACTCTGTTAGGATGTGTTACTCACCAATGCGAGGTGCCACCTACGAATACCTTACTATAGGTAAAAGATTACAAAATTACCACTATCTGGCAAATTTTATGGACTAACAACTTGCATCATGCAGTAGACTTGATCATTTGGCCAACTTGTTATGTGGGATATACACTGTATGTCTAGGAGGCTGCAGTCACAACAGAATTCAACAAGAACAACAATGAAGCACTACAGTGCAAACGCTCTCCGTGCCATAACATACGGAATATTCATTTGGTCACATGTTACACGGTTGCCTAGCAGGTCGTCTGGTCGGTCGTACGTCACGTGACCGGCCTGCACTACTATCTACCATAGCGACGGCAGACCTGCCAACCTAGCTCAATCAAAATGCGTGAATTTGCAAGAAAAAAAGGCGGGAGAATGCGGGAGTCTAACAATTTTTTGACACGCCTACAATAGCATTAATATCAATAAATTGTATATTGTAATAAGTGTTAAATAATATATAAATAGTACACTTAATTAAATAAGCAAAGTGCAACAAACGTAATACACAGAACTTGTACGTACTACTGCCTGTTAGTAAATATATTAGAGCCTACACTAAATATAAGAAAGAGGTATGTATGCATTCTCGCTGCTAAATTCTATCGTTTTGTAGCATTCTTTGATCGCTTTTCCAGCAATATACAACTCCTATTATACACCCAGCAATGAACACCCTCCCCACACATCAAACCTTCAACTCGTCATCCCGGTGTTGTCGGCTTTGACTAGGCAATCTTGTTGGACTGCGACACAAACTTGTAACTACTCGACAGCTAACAAGACAATAGAGAGAAATACAGCGATTGACAAAAATGAGAGAGAGAGAGTTCTTACGGATTTCGACTTTCGGAACCTGAGTTTTCGGCTAGAAGCTATCGTACAACGAGATCCCGGATGTGGGATGGTCATGTGATCAGCACAGTAGACGTATACCAAACGGTAGGTGTTTGCAATTTTATCTTTTTTCTAGTAGTCTTTTCTTCTTGCCTGTCTATTATGCTATACCTTGGATACTGCAGTATACAGGCTAGTATACGGGCACTCGGTTAGTTCGAATCCAGTGGTCTAATAACCCAAGCATGCCCTAAAGGTATACGATCAATGGAGATAATTAAGGATTATGAATCCCACAAGACAAATAGTCTCTGGCTGAAAGAGACCATTTTAAATATTAACTTAATTAAGTTAATCAGGCAGTGAAGAGTTACAAAGACACTCCGAATCATTTGAAAATGTCACAATCTGAATCATTTGAAAATGTCACAATCAAAGTCCCTTGTTGTAAAACAGCAACTCCTCTGAGCAGTTGTCCCTTATGTCTGGCTCCAGTTCTGACCGTCTGATCTATAGCGACAACAACAAATATCTGTGTGAGAGTGTACAGCCAACAAATCACTGGCTATACACAAGCGACATGCAGAGCAGCAAGAGGGCATGGCAAATAGATGTTAACAAACTCGGTAAAACAACTAGCTGCAACTGAAGGAGCATAAGCTTACCTCTCCTGTTTGAGGGAAAAGGCTAATCGCAAGCGGTAGAGCCAATCCAAATGAAGCAAGGACGACGATGCTATGAACGGGTAAGTTGAGCCGAGGGTATCGTCGAAACAATTGTGTCCTGCAAGTGAATAACATATATATATATATAATATATATATATATATATAGTATATATATATATATATATATATATATATAGTATATATATATATATATATATATATATATAATCAAAATTTTATCGATATAGTAGATATATATACCAACTCACCTGTCTAGTAAAGACATGATGATTGGAGGTATCAGTAATACTGGTGCTGGAAGGACCGCTCGTGTCAAAGCAGTCTGAAATATTGCCTATACAAAGCATTTGATCATTTTACTTGCAACTATTCTGCATGGTCTGTGATAGCTAGCAACCTTCTTGGCGGCCACATTTGAAATGCCGACGACATTGCTGTGACTGTCGACGACCTCGATACCTTCAGATATCTCATGCATTCGCATGAGCAACAGATTGGTAGTGCTAGCAGCAGCTGCAAATATCCAGAAACAATATATACATGTGCGTGTTTATATAGTCTAGTGTATTGTGAGGTGCATTCCTCCAATACAATAGCCTAGTGTGTGTGTGTGTGTGTGTGTGTGTGTGTGTGTGTGTGTGTGTGTGTGTGTGTGTGTGTGTGTGTGTGTGTGTGTGTGTGTGTGTGTGTGTGTGTGTGTGTGTACACCTCCTCCTCCTCCTGTATGCTTCCGTCTAAACGGACACACACACACACACACACACACACACACACACACACACACACACACACACACATTTCATACCAACAGCAGGAAATGGAATGAAGCGTTGAATAAGCAGACGTCGAGCTGGGGACATACTTTGAGCACGATTCACTAACATGTTTAGCATCACCTTGAGAGCAACACAACACAAGTACCTCATTGTTAACAAATGTATGTCAGGATCACGACAGAAGTAACTCACTGCTATTCCAACTGCACTCGTCACGGCACCAGCATATCCTTGGACAAATTTTATGGTTGGTGTTGGCTATGCAAACAGCGGTTCATATTGGCAGGAGTAATTCATAATACATTAATTAATTTACAAATTCCTTACCCGGCTGGCATTTCGATTAGCATAGTTGACACCAGCATTATGACTTTGATTAATCCACTAATGATAAATGAAGATACAACAACAACATGCAATAGAAATACCACTTTAATACAGACCTGCCAGAATATGACACCCGCCAGGCTCTGAGGTATAAGTAGCCCTACAACCTATGATCGTTGAAATCAATGTGTTCAATTGAAGTGTATAGATAAAGAATGTACTTACAATTGGGGTTCCAAAGGGAACAAATCCTGACATTCTCAGTGGCATGAAGATCTTCTCTCCTGTGTCAGGGTGCAGAATTGCCTTTCGATGTCAAGAAAAGATTGGCACATGAGATGTAGAGCATGTTAAGTTAACGAAAGTTTCGAGAAAATCTTATCAACCTGCACAATTTTCTGAGCTCCCCACAGCTATAAATCATACACAGTAATGAATTGCTGTGTTGTTGTTGTTGTTGTGTGTGTGTGTGTCTATATGTGTGTGCATGTGTGCGTGTGTGTGTGTGTGTGTGTGTGTGTGTGTGTGTGTGTGTGTGTGTGTGTGTGTGTGCGTGCACGCGCACGTGCACATGTTACTCAAGCAACCACCTATGAACTGAAAATGATCAAGTGACCCTTTAACATGTACAGTTACTAACGTATTGCATGGATGCACGAAACAAGTAATTTGAAGAAATTTGTAAACTGCCCCTTTAATTAATTAGCTACATTGAAATAAGTTCTAATTTCTTGAATGCTGGCGATGGGTAATCACATTGAAGTAGTTGATATGTGAGTACTATGTGTTATTTCTAGCTGCTTCCATGCTATACAGCATATATATCAAGCATGCAACTTGATACATGTAATCAAAGACAGCTGTGCCATACCAAAGACAGCCGTAAGCCTGCAGACCAATTCTCAAAAATTGTATATTCTGCCAACAGCAATTTACTGCAGTTCTCAGATCCAATACATGGCTGATGTGTTGCTATATTGGCTTTGGCAGTTAGTGTGACTGGGTGACTGGCTAGTCTATCTGTAGTAGCTAGTTACTGTTACTGTATGTATGTATGTAGAATAATATATATATATATATATATATATATATATATATATATATATATATATGTGTGTGTGTGTGTGTGTGTGTGTGTGTGTGTGTGTGTGTGTGTGTGTGTGTGTGTGTGTGTGTGTGTGTGTGTGTGTGTGTGTGTGTGTGTGTGTGTGTGTGTGTGTGTGTGTGTGTGTGTGTGTGTATGTATATATTACAATACCCCAATACCCCAACATCCATCCCAACATCTCTCCAAGTCAAGTAGGCAAATCCCAACCACGAACATCTAAAACTTCTAATTGCATACCTGCATGTAACATCTTGGCATAGTAGCACCATACCTTTACAGACAACTGTGCTAATATGTTCTTGAAAGCTCAAGGAAATGGTATCTCACTGATTGATGATGTCTTTGAACATATTCCTTCCAAAGTCTTTAGAATGAAAGATTATATGAAGCCAGAGGTTCAAAAACTAGTGGATAGAATAGACCACCTGCTGTGGTAACATTGGCTTCATGCCTGGCATCTTTTTCTCATTCTGCTGCTTCTGCTGCAGCACCAGGAGTGATAGTTGCTTTCAATATATGGAAAGGCTGTAAAGAGTTACGGATTGTAACATCGAAATATCCAGGTCAACCATCCATGAAATCTGGATGATAGACGTCTCCTGGTCTGCTTGAATCATAACCTGAGCAGTTTCAACAAGCAAAGCTTGGAATATTACTTCACAAAGAGCATTGTGACGTTGAACACGTAGCGGACCCCTAGAGCAGCTGATTAGGTGGTCACCAAACGGATCGATTGTAGCGCCACAACAGCATAAAACAGAAGATGGTATATATAGCAATATATATATATATATATATATATATATATATATATATATATATATATATATAGCAATATATTTCTTCACCACGAAAACTTGGATTGGTAATAATTTCTAGTATTTATCAAATTCTCGTAATGCGTTGCTGCCTATATGTGTTACATAGCTGTTCATGCACTCAAGTGTCTAAGAGTTTGCATTCTAATGCACATTATATTAATTATTTTATTACAGGTGCACTAGCTAGAACATCACTGGTGCATGCAAACTGAATTACCTGTTGGTCTGATACCTCTGGTGACACTGTACCAGTTCTGAAGTCATCCAACAATTGTTTGCATTCATGCAGTCTTTTCTACGCAATAAATTACAAATTGCAACAAAAATATGCAAGATACAAATTGACACAATACTGAAGCAATTTACATCTGATGTGAAGAGTGTCCTTGGATCCACGACATCAAGAAAATGTTTAAACCGTCCCCAGAATGTTGTCTGTAATGTGTAGGCACAATCTGAGAATGTCTACACACACACACACACACACACACACACACACACACACACACACACACACACACACACACACACACACACACACACACACACACACACACACACACACACACACACACACACACCAATGGACAAATGGATAAATGGATATGCCCTTCGGAAAGTTCCGAAAATAGCACCCATGCCTATTTCTAGGTAGGGACCCTGGTGCTACTTGAACTTTTTAGGGCACGCTGACAAACCCTTTGATGGGTGGCCAGAGCGCACGCACACACCTAAAAATCCTAAATGCCAGGAGCTGCCTCTCAGAGGTCACGCTCCAGCTGTTAGGCTGGGCCCTGTGCGCTACTCAGGGAACTCTGAGCCTGCGCTAGCAAACTCCTGGAGCCGGGCCAGGCACTCGCAGGAGCACCGACTTGTGAAGCCAACTGTGGTGTGAGCACCTGAAGTCTCACCAGGACCCCAGTGGCTGATGTCAAGTCACAGCCGATGGCCGCTTAGGACCCCAGTCAATGACCAGGTACTCATTTATACTCCTGAGTCAAGAGAAGCAAATGTGTGTTAGTTTCTTGCTTAAGAAAGTTATGCCATAGCTCGCCATCACTGTGACTTGAACTTGTGACCCTTCAAGGTCCTGGATGTAAACACTCTGTAAGATGACTCTCTAACAACCTAAGCTATTGCACCACACACACACACACACACACACACACACACACACACACACACACACACACACACACAACCCCGCTTGTGCTCTGAGATTAGCTGCTCAGTACAGAAATGTGAAATACTTGACTGAGAATGCAAGTTAATTAATTAACTTCAAGAATTCCCAAAATTCATTTCCAATTAAATTTAACATATTCACATTAATAAAACTGACTTGATCATATCGCGATTTCCCCAATTCAAAAGGCGGAACTTTCTCCATTGTTGCAATTGAACATGTACAGTGTACACACCCCAGGAATTCGAGTTTTACGAACGCTGTTTTCACTGGAAGCCTGTAACGAAGAGACAGGGAAACATGTCAGATGTATGCATTAATGTCTAAGTTTCGAAACGATACCTGTACAACTGGAATCGCACAACATCCGCGAGCGCATGCACTACCTAGATATGTACGGGCCAAAGATTGCTAGTCAGTGAATAGCCCGGATGTGAGGAGAACTGGTGGACACTACAAGCTTCTTCCCATCTCGTACACAAAATTCGAGGTATACTAATCACTCTGTATACGAAAGTGCTCTGACGTTGGCTAGGCAATTCTCGAGCACCTTGGGAAATTTTGAGTTTCGTACTAAAACACGTGGAGCGGGCGCAAGGAGGAGGACTGAACGAGTCTACTGTGCTACGTTAGCCAATCAAAATATTTTAGCGGTTAGACACACCTTTTGGGCGTGTCGTATATGTATGGGCAACATTTTTTGTTGAAACGACCACGATGTCTCGCTTGTACAGTGGATTACCTGATTCTGTGTTCGCCGGGGATTTGGCCGCGTGTTTTCGAACCGAAACAACAGCTGACAAGCTTTCAGACGAGGCCGACGTGTATTTCGCGTCTGACTCGTCATCTGACGATGCGACGGAGAACGAGGAAGATCTTCTCTTGGCCAAAGACAGCGATGACGCCACGCTGTAAGTATAACAGTTACTGTAGCTGCCGCTTTTTCGCGATACGCTGTTTAGTAAATGTTTCAAATGCGTGTAACCCAAACAGTCAACAGCGTTTCTGCATTTCTGCCAATGACAGAAGCGGAATCACTGAAAACTGGCCTAAAATCAGACAAACGGCCAACAGAAGTTTAATTAGACTATCTTGGTGGTCAATATTCTTCTCGACTTGTGTTACATTCTAGGACACTTGCAGTAGAAAGTGTGACTACTGCCTTGAACTTCTACTTATCTAATTAACTTGAATAGAACATTCTGGGAGCCAACAATCTTTTGCAGTTCTGTTGTTTCCATCATGGACACTGTGCCTGTTGAACTTGTCTGAGATTTAAGTTAATTAAGTCCCGAACCTTGTCTCCCAATAGAAATTCTCTGTCGCTTGAAAAGATCAAATCGATCAATTTTCATGCCCTGTAATTTGCATTGACCTAATACACTAGTGTTCTTTGCTGGGTTACTGAGAGATTGCAAACCTAACCATGTGACGTCGACCATACAATACATGGATATGTCCCAATCGATCAGTTTGCCGTTTGATGTAGTTTCGTGTGGCCAGACCCAGCTAGGTCTCAGAAGTATGATGGTGAATAGAATTAATACCTCTCAGCTACTCCTGTTGCGCTAGCCAATTAAAATCGGCCTCTACCTGCATGTCTGGGATGTAAGTTATCTCAAAGCATTATTCACACTTTATGGCACATGCTTTTTCCAATACTGAAAGAATGTTTGTCACCACAATGTTCACATATTTCATGGTATTAAAACAAGGTACCATGAAGTGTCTTCTGCTAGTCTGGGACTGCTTTCTGTAAATCTGCAATTCTGACTTATCATCGCTTAGCATAATTCCGCTTTTCTGTCATAGATAAAACACAGAAAAGCCATGTGCTGTGGAACGCCTTTCTGCAAATACTAGTTTCTTGATTTTTGTATATTTGCAATTCCGACTTTCTGGCAAACACAAGATTTGTAAACAAAATGTGTCTGATTTTAGGCCAGTTTTCGGTACAGGCATTGCTTTAGTAAGTGCATTGGCAAGAATCTGAATTATGCGCACAGTAACAGGTAGTGCTACAGTTGCTATGGCTATGTACTTGTATGTGTTGGTTGCAGACGCCATATATTGCAGTCTGCAAACAATTCTAATATTTTATGTATCTATTAGCTCTTCAGACCACGGCCAAGATCTTCCCGTTCGTGTTGACAGCGATGATGACACTCTGTGAGTACAACGGATTTATGTATAATCGTTTCATTTTGTTGAGATGGTTTTAGTGCTTGTTTGCAAGTTTGAACGTTAGTGTTTGTGATGACTTTGAGTTATGCCCATAGTAATGCAGTATGTTGTGGTTGCTATGTTTAGTTACCCGGATGTGTTTGTTACAGGCCTAATAAATTGCAAACAGTTTCTAATATTTTATATATTTTTAGGCCTCCTTTGCCTGACCATCATTCTTCATCACTTACTGCTTCTTCTTCCTCTACTACTGCACCTTCCATTCCACCTTCTTCTGTCCCATCTTGCCCTCCCTCTCCTTCATTGCTGTCAGCATCACAGCCACGTCGTCCTCGTCAACCACGTCAGAGACCAAATCCTCGGTCGCAACCAGCTCATTGTCAACCTCTTCAACATTCGTCTGATTCTGAGTCTGAGCCAGCCGAACAACTTGATCGCCACACTGATCCAGTGAACGTCCAGGATTGGTCTCGTTATCCACCTGATGATAATTATCAGTTAAATTTATCATCATTTCAACCATCGAGACCACCTGGTTTCTACCCTCCAAACGATTATCTGACTGACGCCCTCGGGGTATTCAAGCTTTTCTTTACCAACGAAATGCTGGAATCCATCAGAATGTACGTGTTTGATGTCTTTGCTATGTGTTTGTCTTTCTGTTATAATATTTTTTTAGAAATACCAACATCAATGGTGAAGATGACTGCAAGAAGACCTACCGAGGAGCATCAGCAGGGTGCCGAGGGGAGGGTACATTTCATTCAGTGGTGGTTGCAGAGATGAACTCATTCTTAGGGGTCCTAATTTACATGGGAATTGTGAAGGTTACTATAACACAATTCCTTAGTACATTTTTTCTTTTAATAATTATTTATATGTGTAGGTTCCTGAGCTCTCTGAATACTGGTCCACAACTTTTCCATTTCATGGATTGTGGGCCAGACGGTTCATGTCTCGCAGCCGTTTTGTCGCTATCCTATTGGTTCTGCAGATAGAAAATCCTCGCACTGACAAGGACCGAGAGACTGACCTGTTGAGGAAAGTCAGGAGTGTTGTTGACGACATACGTCTTAATTGTATGCAATATGGTCAGCCTCATGCTCGTGTCTCACTTAACGAGCGAATGGTCAAGGCTAAGGGCCGCTTTGGCTTTAGGTATGTAGAAGTTTCTATAACATACAGTCGAGGCATTTACTAAATAGTATGTTTATGCTGTTATTAGGCAACACATAAAAAACAAGCCTGTCCAGTGGGGAGTGAAGTTGTATTGTGTATGCGATTCCATCTCTGGCTACACATACAACTTTGAGATATGCACGGGCAGGAAGCGTCAATCATCAGTGGCGGCGACAGCAGCAATGGTACCAGCTGCAACAACCACAACTACTGCAGCAACAACATCAGGTGCAACCACAACACCATCGGCTGGCTCAGCTCGGAAACGACGGAAGACGACAAGTGTGATCCATTGTACCGTCATGCGTATGATGGATCCTCTCCTTGATCAGGGGTATACTGTATACGCCGATCATTACTACACATCGGGACCTCTGTTCAAGGAGCTTTACAATTGGGGTGCGATGGCTTGTGGTACAGTCCAGATAAACAGGAAGGTTGTTCCTGCCAATCTAAAAAACACTCGAGACTTTGAAAAATTACCTAGAGGTAACCATAGCAAATAGTTTATTAGAAATTAGTAAATACAGTTATTGTTTTTAGGTTTATTTTGTTATGAACACGACGGTGAACTGTTGACTATCCATTGATGGACCGAAGTGCAGTCACCGTCATGAGCACCCTTCATTCTGGACACCGTTATACTCCCTGCACAAGATTTACCAAGGATCATGCAACGTATAACGGGCACCACAGGATCACTATTTCCAGACTTGAGGCTATTGGAGACTATAGCACTAACATGGGCAGAGTAGACAAATCTGATCAAATGATCAAATACTATGAAGTCCTACATAAGAGCCTCAAGTACTAAAAGAAAATCTTTCTGCACATGATTGACTTAGCCGTCTTCAACAGCTTCATCATGTTTACTGCCCTTCAACAACAACGTCCTCAAGATGAACGTCTCAAGAGGAAGGGCAATATATGCAGAAAGAATTCAGGTGTGAGCTTATCCGAGGGTTGGGTGGAATTGATCGTGACGAGCCTGTGCCACAATTTTGTTCAGCAACTAAAAAGATGGTGCAGTACAGGCTCGTCCACCACCAAATGAGGAAAAAAAAGTAGACCATCTACAACACGCCTTACAACAACATCAACAGCAAATACGACAACAACAAACACAGTATCAACAACAGCAAATGCAACAACAACACGCACAATATCAACAACAAATACATTCACAACATCAACAACAAATACATTCACAACAACAACAAATACAACATCTTTTACAACAACAACAACAACATTTACAACAACAACTTCAACAACAGCAACATCCAAACCCTCGGTACAGCTCACACATCCCCATTGTAGCAGAGCAGTCAGTACGTTGCATTTCGAAGGCAGAAAGGAAACCAAAACCAGATTTAGGTGCCAAGAATGCAAGGTACCCCTCTGCGTGGCATCCGCTGAAAGACATTGCTTTTGCAGCTATCATTCTTGACCGTACATGTATGTATATATTGTATATATTTATATATTATTGTATATATTTCTATTTGATACAATTGATGAATTTGTGTAGCCTGTACACATATATATGTTAGATGTAATTGTTTTATGTTGTAAATATTTGTATATTACATTGTAACTGGGTAGTTATATTACAAAATGTGGTCAGTTGACACAACAAACGAATTCTGATGTTGTTGTACACGTTGAAATACTCTTAGAAAATGTTGCAGAGTTTTTGAGGTTCGGTAATTATAGTAGCATAAAATGGCAGTCGAAATCAAATATCGCAACAATTATCAATAGTTACACAAGTTGTATCATTTGAAAGAGAAATTAACATGCTTTTCACAAATGTATGAATTGTTAGTTTTTCTTATAAAATGTGGCT
>NC_085085.1:4092674-4167674 GCF_963422355.1 Corticium candelabrum
CGACGTTATCTCTATTTTGGTGGATTAGATTCTTGTGATAATCTTGTAGTGTTAGACCAAACATGTTGTCAATATAATTAATGAAGAGGTCTTCGTATAGAATCATGTAAAAAATAATTGCTGCAAGGTTAATCCAAACTTGGCAGATGATTGTAATGACCAGATTTCGCTTGCGAACTAGTGAACAGCAACAACAAGAACAGAACCCGCCTATAGTGCTTGAAACGAGTAAACTGCAATATTGAAGGTTGCCCACTGAGCTGTGAGACAAGACAACCAAGACAGCAATCCACTTGTTAGGCATATGTTGCGAGCAGAGATTTGTGACAGATGCTTTGTTTGGTCTAGATCAACATCAACCACCAAACTCTCCAGAAGAAGCAAGTGAACACAATACAAGAAGTCTGATACTGATAGCATGATAATGAGGATTGAGAGAGGAGACGACCTCTGATTTCTTTTCTGTGTGACTCTCCACACCACAACCAATATGTTGCCAATAATTCCTATTGAAAGTAACATCCAAACAACTGCATCAAAAGGGTCACTGGACAAAACTAGAGATACAAAATAAAGTTAAATTAATTAATTAGATTACGTTTGCTAGATACATTATAGTTTTCATTTCTTACCGTCTTCAGATGGTTCGTAATAGTCATGATACACAACGTCCCCAGCAGATTTACCCTCTTCTATCACAGTCTACTACAAATTTGACAGTAACTGCGTTAGTGAGCTGAAAGCCTGAAACCATCACAACTAACCAATTGACGAGTATTGTACAAGTTACCGACGTCTGAATCGAACAACACGCAATCGCTTTGATAATGAAACTCACGTGCAATCGCCGAGCACCAGCAATCACGTAAACAAAGCACGCCCACTTATCAAATCTAAACATTTGTAACTAAGACTGACTGCTGGGAATAATGTAGAGATATACTTGTCACCAATTGCAAAATTATCATTTTATTACAAATTTTGTCTTTTGTTGACTGTTGTTTTTGAGATAAAACAGACAGACGTGCTGTATATGCATTGTTGTTAATTAATTGTAATACTGTACTAGACAGCACGTTAATTCTTTCATGTTCTAGTGAGATTTATAAACGCATGCAGCAAAAGTGATGTCCTCCATACGCTCTTACCATCGTCCTACACATTCTTATTGTTTTCAACATTAATGTATAGAATTCAAAAAATTTTTTGCTTTCAAAATTGTTAGCTGCAGCTTAATTTGTTTCAAAATGCAGCTTTGTTTGTTGCTTGTTCAGTACACCCGCACAATGATGCATAAGTATAGTTATGTCCCGCCTATTTTTCGTGTGATCACGTGGAGCACGTGAATGATAATGACTTGAACAACCTTTGAGTGAGAATTATTACGAGAGATTACACACACACACACACACACACACACACACACACACACACACACACACACACACACACACACACACACACACACACACACACACACACACACACACACACACACACACACACACGCAACCTTGATTCCACCATACCCACTATGGGTTTTGGCAACGCAGCGTAATAGCGCTTCTCCAAGCAGCACGATCACCAGCATCACGAAGACTGATATGTAATGATCTGAGGTCTCTTGTGACAACATCTATTCATCTCTGTTTAGGCCCATGTGTTGGTCTTGTTGCATTACTAAGTCTGCTGCGAAGTAGTTGTTTTTGGGGACGATTGTCACTCATGCGTAGCAGATGGCCCAGCCATTGCAATCGTTGTTTCTGTATTGTCATAGCACTAGGGTCTTCACACGCTCGTTCTAAATTGTCTGAATTCTTGATTTTATTCCATCTTGAGACACCAAGGATCGATCGGATGCACCGTATGTGGAATGTATTTAAGCGTTGCAAGTTTAGTTGTGTAACGGACTAAGTCTCACATCCATATAGCAAAACTGGTCTCACCAAAGCACGAAAAATTTTCATCTTTGTGGAGATTGAAAACTGCCTGTTGGTAAATACCCTTTTCTTCCAGGAAGCAAAATCTTTACTTGCTTTGCTTATACGAGCATCAATTTCAGCAATGCATCCACCATCTTGGCTCATGGTACTTCCCAAGTAAGTAAACTCTGTAACGTTTTCAAGAACAGAACCGTCAAGAAGAATACGTGCCTGCTCGTAACCAATGCTCAAGACTTTTGTTTTCTTGATGCTGATTTTCATTCCCCATTTACAGCACGACTCATGTAGACTGTCTACTAACTTTTGTAGTTCACCCGAGGTCTTTCCAATTAAAGCTAAATCATCAGCATACATAGCAGCTTTAATGACACTTGTTCCTTGAGCTTTGACTCTGTAGTTCATGTAGAGACTTCCCTCTTTCCTGTATTCAATTTCTACTCCGCCAACTTTAGCTTTGTTTAGTGCTTCACATACAATCTTGTCCACGACGAGATTAAATAATACAGGAGACATAGCACAACCCTGACGTACACCGGTTGTAACTTCAAATTTTGATGACTTCTCACCACTAGATTTGACAACACAATGTGTTCCATCGTGAATGTCCACAATCAATTGTACAACTTGCTCCTCAATGCCTCTCTCTTTCAAAAGTAGTCTGAGAATTTCTCAAGGTACGGAGTCAAAAGCTTTATCCAGATCAACAAAACAAATATGGACGGCACACTCATGTTCAATGGACTTTTCAATTAACTGACGAACCAACCATATTTGATCAAGTTGTTCCTCTACCGTACCCGGACGAAACCACATTGAGCTTCTAGTAGTAGAGGTTCAACTGACTGTTTAAGTCATTCCAGAAGAATATTTGCTAATACCTTTTCAGGTACACTGAGTAATGCAATACCACGATAGTTGTCGCATATTAGTCTGTCATTTTTCTTGAAAACAGGGACAAGAACTGAATCTTTCCAATCCTGTGGCACTCTTCCTGAAGACCAAACTTGTTGAAGAAGCTCAGATAGCCAATCAAAAAGCTCCGTAGGCCCAGCTTTCAGTAATTCAGCTGTTATTCCATCATTACCAGATGCTCTATTATTTTTTAACTTTTTAATAGCATTGGTGATTTCTTCTTTACTGAGTGGAGCACCAGACCCAACAGAGCGTACAACCATTCCAGAGTCTATTGCAATAGGACGTCTAACATTAATACCGAGGCAAAGTGTACGCGCACGCACGCACTTACACACACAGACACACACTCTCTCTTTGACATTATTTTGTTTGTACATACGTACATACAAGAGCCCCTAAGGCCCAGGTTCGATACTGCAATGACTAAACTTGCTATACTATAAACTTTCAACAGTCACTCTATCATGTCACTAGGTACGTCATACTTGCTGTACTTCATACTTCATACTTGCTGGACAGAACTGACACTCCGGAGAGAGAGGCAATTGTATGTTAGTTCCTTGCCCTAGGGAATTTATGTATGTGGCCCCCCGCACTCAAACTCTGATCCGAAGGTCCCGGATGCTGCCAATCTGCAACTGCGCACTCTAACCAATTGAGCCACATACATAAATAAATACACACACACACACACATACATACATACAAACATACATACAGACAGACAAGCATTTACAGACCGGGACTATAGGTCCCTTCGTCTAGTACTAGTCATAGTGTATTTAGTGTGAATTGTAGTTTTAACCAGTTTTCACTATGTACTGGATGTAATGGACACGTAGCTAGATTAGCTATTGCTTTGGTGCTATAGCTCATTTATTAAAAATATATGTATTGACAGACAGACAGACAGACAAACAGACAGACAGATTGACAGACGGACGGACGGACAGACAGAAAGAAAGAAAAGATAGAGAGACAAACACACACACACACACACACACACACACACACACACACACACACACACACACACGTACGTTTTGGAAGCGAATCTATAGTTTGGTGTGTTCGTAAAATTGGTTAACGTTTCAACAGTAATTACGCCATAACAACGTTTAACTAAGTAGATTGTAACATTCTTAACTCAATGCATTTCTAAAATTTTTAATTAATTAAATATTTATTACAATTTTTGTTACAATTAGTGTTATACATATTTAAATTAGTTAATTTTTTAACTATAAACGTATAAGTTGTATACAATTGCAATAACAATTTGGACTATTTTGTTGATATCAAAACATGATAGTAAACGTGTATTTTATTTTTAGAGATCAAACAACAAACACTAAAAACACGTTTGCAACTGGATAGCATCACTGTTGATCGGTGATATCAAATTAATATTAACATTGTAATCATCAACGTTTCCAGATGGCAAATATCATTTAATATTTGATTTTGTGTCTAGAACACATGATCTAGTGAGCATGCGTACAATCTTATCAGCAAACGTTCATACAATAGCAATAAAATTTAAAGACACATGCACATTGAAAACGACTACTCTTTATTGTTTTAGCCATGCAACAGCTGATGTGAATATGTTAACTAGTTTCACTTGACTCACTGGTAGACGGCAGAAGTCTACTCTGCTCAGAATTCCAGTCAGAAGTATCTTGAGTATGCCAGTAGTCTGGATCATTCTCTTCATCTCGGTGAACACATCTCACACATGGAATACAGCTGCAACGTTCAACTCCTCTAACGTGATCGTCGTGGCAGTTGAAATTGTTCCGTCTCAGAGATATGTTGCATTTCATTCGTCTGCGAATTGAATGTAAAAAGTTCTTTTCTGTGAATGTGTAGATGAGAGGATTAATTGCTGGACTGATTGAGATGAGAAGAACACTTGTTGCAGTCGAATCATTTGGCCAATTCACATTTGTTAGATTAAGTACGTTAAAATCTATCCAATGTAGTACAGTGACAGGAATCCAACACAGAGTGTCCAGAAGAACAATTACACTCAAACGCAATTGAAGTTTGTGCATGTCAGATCTTCCCGTTATGTTTGCTGATCTTCCACGAAGCTTTAGACACACAAGTAAATAGAGAAAAGCACATGTCAATGTAAGAACAGTATTTAGAGAAGCTGTGATTAATGCTATTACTGTTGCTTCAATCCTAATTATAAAGTTCATAATAGTACTATTGACGGCAAGACTATTCATTATACATACACTGGAATTGTAGATCGTTGTCTGGTTGTCGTGTGTGAATGATTTACTAACGCTACAGAAAGATCCATATCCATTTGACTGTGTCAAAGCGCAACGTCCAAATATTTCGACAATACGTTCACGTCTTGAGTGAACAGAAAATTCTGTCGTGTTGTAGATTTCTATATGTACGACGTCATTGATTATATCTATATCTTGGTAATGGATTGTATCTTTGTCATAATCTTGTAGTGATAGACCAAACAAGGAATCAGTACCAAAACTAATGTATTTTTTGTCGATTTCAATCACGTAAACAGTAATCACTGCAAGGTTGATCAAAACTTGGCAGATGATTGTGATGACCAGATTTCGCTTGCGAACCAGTGAACAGCAACAGCGAGAACAGAACTCCCTCATTGCTTGAAACAAGTAAACTGCAATATTAAAAGTTGCCCACTGAGCTGTGAGACAAGAAAACCAAGACAGCCATGCACTTGTCATGCACATGTCGTGAGCAGAAATGTGTGACAGATGCTTTGTTTGGTCTAAATCAACATCAACCACTAGGCTCTCCAGAAGAAGCAAATGAATACAATACAAGAAGTCTGATACTGATAGCATGATGATGAGGATTGAGACAGGAGACGATCTCTGCTCTCTTTTCTGTGTGACCCTCCACACCACAACCAATATGTTGCCAATAATTCCTATTGAAAGTAACATCCACACAACTGCATGGAAAGGATCACTGGACAAAACTAGAGATACAAAATAAAGTTTAATTAATTAATTACATTACGTTTGCCAAATACATTATAGTTTTCCATTTCTTACCGTCTTCAGATGTTTCGTAAAACTTATACACAAAGTCCACTGTGGTTTCGTTACTGGTGTTGTCGACAAGTAGATTTACCATCTTCTGTCATAGTCTACTACACAGCAAGTCGCACATCAGTAATTGCGTTAGTGAGCTGAAACCATCACAACTAACCAATTGAGACGACTACTAGTTATGAAACGAACAACACGCAATGGCTTTGATAATGAAACTCACGTGAAATGTAAGCAAACCACACCCATTTATTACATCTATGAGTGGGTCCACTCTGGGGATATTCCCTATTTTGGTTTGAAAATTTGAATGGAATGATGCGACAGTTAGTACATGGTACATGATATGTATGCAGTCAATCAAGAATTGATTGTTATGACACAATATACTGCACGCTACATTCTATGCATATCCAGATTACAAATGCTATTGCTCTAATGAAAACGGTGCCAAAGTTATTGCCAACGAATTGGCTTAACAAATTCCCACCAGCAGCTATAACAATTACAAAAAACTTTGGCTTGATAAAGCCCATAGCCAGGTACAAATAACTGCATGTCATTGTTGTCAGTCCTTCTCAAAATTAGATTCTCTCTACTAAGAAGTGTGTTGATCTATCCCAACAGGTTGATTGCAGACAGACTCCATTAAACCAAAAAGTGCTGCAAGGAAAATGACAACGAGTAATGCTATGCAAGTGCAACTCAATGCAGCAATCAGAAAATTGGGAATGGAACCAGAGGTACACACCACTTCTACTGTCAGAAGCCATTATGCTCAAATCAGTATAAACAACACAATCTACTCTGCCAAAAGTTATTGTAAAAGCAAAAGAAGCTGTCACAGTGTCAAAATCACCAACAGCTGATATAATTATGAAACAGTATTCGCCATACTTAGAATATTTGAGAAACCACGTTGGCCATCTCATGCTCCGAATCACTGGATGACCTAGTGGGTAACAACCTATTTCCAGTCGAAATAGGGAGACGATCAACTAGTAGTTCCTGCAGCAGATATTATACAAAAAGTAATTCTTTAAGAAAGGGTTGAATCTGACTTGACACACCCACCCACCCACACCCACACGCACGCGCGCGCGCGCACACACACACACACACACAGAGTGAACATGACTGACAGTAACTTAATTAAAAGCACGCAAACTGTTACCCTGCAGGGCGATGATGTACGTTCTAATAAAATTAGGATTAGAATTCCGCCTACTTCTACAAAGTATACACATGCTTTTTCTGCACTTCCTCTAGTTTCAATTGCCTACAAGTTTGAAAGTGAATAAAAAGTGAATGTTACAAATATTTTCAAAGCTGTAAAATAGAATGCAAAAACGTGCATGAACAACAGTAGCATTTCTAAAAATATCAAATAAATAATTAGTTAATTAACCCCGCAAATTAATTAATTAACAAGCCGGCCGTCACATGCTCAGCAGTAGTATGACCAAACAGTTCTCAACATCACATATCTGTTAATTGTAACTATCAAACAAGCAAAGTTTGCTTCATACTAGATTATAAGTCCTGTAAATTGATTGAGTTACAGTACAACAGGGTTCGAAAACCTAAGAAATCCGCCAAAGCAATTGTTATTATGCCACGCCCCTCAATAAATGTACGCGGGCCACGCCTACTTGTGATGCTCAGAAGTTATTAGTAAACAGTCTACTTACTTTTTGTTACACTCATCCTAGTTCAATAGTATGATACGGCAATGTATACGTAACCACATGCAGGCACAGAATGTGCTTCATTCTCTAGATTAATATCTAGGTTCAAGGGTTTGACATCCTAGAGTATAAACTGACCAACCGACCAACAGTTTGGGCCACAGTCTCTCCTTGCAGACGTCATGTACACGTGCCATATTTCCGTTATCTCATACTTAAGTTCTTACCATAAGTAACACTAGACAAGTAGATTGTGAGGCAGAGAAAAGCCAGACTTCCCTGACACCTTGTGAGCGCGTGTACCTTACAGCACTGATGTAATTGAGCACGAGCTCACGAACAGTGCGAAGCCGTAGTTCTTAATGGCAATTTTCGTGCCCAACAAAAAGCAACGATAGAGGCAGTTTCCGTCTGCGCCCACAGCTACATTTGCAGGAGCTTTGTCTGGTATCAGAGCCATCAAATCTAGTTGCAAGAAACTAGTAGCTGGCTTCCGGGAATATTGGTATTCGCCGGTCTCGGTTAGAATTGCTCTGGCTTCGACCTCTCTTTCACATTTCAAGTTTCGTAAGTGATGAATGCACGCCATTGTACGGGAAGCCAGTCAAAATCGAGCCCAGCGTGCGGTTTCTTTAATTAATTAATTACCTAAATGTTTCCCAGGCGCAGGTAAGTGTCATTCCTTGTGCACGCGCTTCAGCGCTTCAGGGCCACGGAACAAACGGGTGGACAGTTTACGTTCATGTAGACAGAAAAGTTGAGGTTTCTGTGTACCCAGATTACGCCGTACTAGTTTTCAAGCTCCTACTAAAGTCGGAAATTTGTAAAGTCGATCTTCGTCAAGGTTTACCATTCCTACGGCACGGCGACTTCCTAGGCTTGACTATAGTCGCCATTTCTGTAACAGAGATCGCCATTTGGCGACTTGGCGACCGGTTTTTCGAACCCTGGACTACAAGTAGCCTATTCTAGATGCGTGTACGTGCTCAAGAAGCCCATTACGATTACGCACCATAGATTCACTCACCAGTAAGTGTAGAGTAATCGAATACTTTTGTACGCTCAGCAACAACTGTTGAAAGACCGTCAGAGACGTTCGTAAGTATCGAAATTCAACTGACCGTTGTCGTTATCCGGGCACTACTAAACCTTGAGTTTCTGAACACCACAGCGCTCAACGCTTCGCAATCCCGGGATATTCTCAGGATCAAAGCCGTCGACTTATTTTGCCTTCCTGTTTTCCGATTTCATCCCGATTGAATTCCGATTAAATTCCGATCATTCCGTCGCTATTCCGATCTATACCGACGCGGTTCTGGCGAGATTTTTCTCATGGGCACAGTGTACTACATTGGATAGATCGTTTTGACGAAGCTAATCTAACAAAAGTGAATGGGCAAAAAGATTTTACTGCAGCAAGTGTTCTTCTCATCTCAATCAGTCCAGCAGTTAATTCTCTCATCTACACATTCACAGGAAAGAAATTTTTACATTCAATTCGCAGATATTGGAAACGAATGAAATGCGACATATCTCTGAGACGAAGCAATTCCAACTACCATGACAATGACACTAGAGGAGCTGAACGTTGCAGCTGTATTTCATGTGTGAGATGTGTTCATCGAGATGAAGAGAATGATCCAGGCAACTGGCATACTCAAGATACTTCTGACCGGAATTCTGAGCAGATCATGCGCAGACTCCTGCCGTCTAGCTACTAGTGAGTCAAGTGGAACTAGCTAACAGCTACTGCTGGCTATATACAGCAACAGAGTAACAGTTTCAATGTGTGTCTTTAATTATTTTTTTTCCTATTGTATTTCCTATTGTATGAACGTTTGCTAGTAAGGCTCACTTTATTAACTAACACAAGTACACCAACTAACAACAGTTGCCATCTGGCAAACGTTGATGATTATTAGTACAATGTCAATATTAATTAATTGATATCACCTATCTACATCGATCTAGTCAATTGCAAACGTGTTTCCTAGTGTGTGTTTTTGATCTCTAAAAATATTGAAATACACGATAACTATACGTTTACCCCACAGTGGTCACACACACACACACACACACACACACACACACACACACACACACACACACACACACACACACACACACACACACCAGTGCATCTAACAAATGACGAAGGCAACGCACGCAGCAAACTTCCAACCTGTGCACTTGATCGCTCCACTATCGTACTGTCAAGGGTTTGAAGTCATCATTACCTACCTCTTCCTTTACAACATAAAGTGTAAACTACCGCACTAACAAAACGCTAAAACAGTTGCTAATTAATAAAACTTTGTCACCAGCAAAGCTCGTCAACAGTGTATACGTGTACTTCCAACCGTCAGCGGATAATAACGAAGCTGGATCCCTTCGCCTCCCTAGAAGAAGAACTCCAGCGAGTCCCCATAACAAACTGCGAGCGAACCGCTCAAGCAATGAACACCCGGCAAGGTAACTTGTTGCAGAAACAATCCCATCAACTCGACAAACAGAAGATGCGACTGAAGAAGGAGAAAGAACGACAAGCCGGAGAGCTCCGGCAACTATCAAAACGGCTGAAGGAGAGACAGGAGGAGCTATCAAGCGCAGCCCTACGTCACCGCAACGTCCATCGGCCGCCGAGGTCTCTTCGAGCTACAACAAGCGACGTCATGATGAAAATCGCTCTCACAACCGGCCGGGTCCCCACAACGGGTGCGCTCATCATCACTCCAATCGAAATTTCGGCTCCCAAGTCGGTCATTGTAGGACATCTACGACCCGCGACGACAAATTTGGGGATAGACAAAGGTGGAGTAACACTGCCGGTAACGAGTTGGCACCAACTGCCTGCTGACAAACGCAGGCGGATGGAAAGCGCAACGACGAGACTACCGCCGGTTTCGCGTCGTTCTCAGCTCACTACTCGCTTGAGACTAGCACCTTTATACAAGCCAAGTATCAACCACAGCATCAAGACGCCTGACGAGAAACGAAGAACAATCACCAGTAGGGACTGCATTCGTGTTCCTGAAGGAAGTACAACTTCGTAGCCTACAGACAAGACAAAACGAGAAGAACCGGTGTCTAGATTTGCCGTCTCTGGAAGCGTCAACGTTAGAACAGTAAGTGTGGACATGCATTTGGCGATGAAATTGTGTCTGGTAGTATTCGGTGGTGTGCGATACCCAACGTTTCAACTGTAATAAGTTTGCCACAACATCTATGTATGTACAACAGTGTAGACTCTAGACATACACACAGGTGTCATGCGTCTGCAGCAGGTGCAAATAGACAACTGAACGAAACAGCCTGCGCGCCTCGTAGACCTAGAGAAGCATGATCAAACGTCCAAATCCCACATCTCTGTATAGCATTTGAACTGCATGTATTACTCAGTCAATTCAATTCACTGACATACAAACACCGGTATCTATGTACTGACCACGTGTTCCGAGTCTACAAAGCGCGTGCGTTAGCTAGCTACGAATTGCATGCAAGTGGTGCACGAGGGCATGCAGCCTACGTATTCCAAGTAGCTCTGTGCCACACGTTTACGCATTTACAAGCAGCTAAAGTGGAACAGTTGCCAACCAACCGCCCGTGTTGACACCGTAGTGTACATACACCAAACAATGTCACAATTGACATCATCGAATTGGCACGTCCTGCACTTATTGTAGGTGCCTCTCGACACTTTCTAATTTCTGCACCACAATACATAACAAATAGTACGACGCGATGGCTGATAAGGGTCTACACCAACGCACAACGTCCACGTCGATGGCTCCGCGTTCGCAAACGATACTGCAGACGAAACAGAAAATTCTCACCAATCAACTCCGAAAAGCATCGACAGCAATCGACAGAGAGCAGCTGCGCCGCCAACGAGAGTTCGCCAAGCGAAAAGTCAACCTGAAGTGTCAATATTCGGATCTTAGCGCGGAGAAGGCACGAGCCACTCTGAAAGCGATGGAAGAACGAGAAGATTGGTCAATCGGAAAGGCGTCGAATGTCAAGCTACCAGCACTGGCAACGACTAAGGCGTCGCTATGGAAGAGCAAGAGCGAGACTAACCTTCTAGCGCAGTCGACGGCTACACAAGAAAGTTGCGGTACGACCTTGCCGCCACTGAAGCTAGCGACGTCGATGGCGTCGTTGTCGAACGTCGAGAAGAGTGACGAGAAACAAGATGGCGTCGTTGACTGGTGGGACACCTACTCTTGCAACTACGTCCGTATGCCGAAATGGTCGCAGCGTCCGGCGGTCTATCGTAGTCTACACGATGTAACAACACAATGTGGCAGCGGAACGGGTAGTCAAGAAGACGACGCAAACGATGGAGTAAAACAAAAGATTTAGACGCTAGCAGCTAGCTTTTTAACGCAACTAATTAATGGAGTTCAATGCAACCTTGTAGAGACATTTGGCGTTAGTCGTTCTGACGGCTAGTAAACGAGTCAACTTGCCGGCTCGACGCTTGTCTTCCTTTCATCTGTGATGAGTTGCAGCAGGCTTCCGTTCTCTGGTCGCTCTGCTTTCGTAGCCCACTTATAGAAGAGACTGCAATAACATAAATGATGTATTCGTGTAACGATATTACGAAGAGAAACAATTCAACCCACTCTGCTACAAATTCTAATGGAGTCCACTTGGTCATGTCGGCATTTGACATGAATTTTCTGTTCATGGGTGTGTCGAGTGTTACACTATACACAAAAATCAATAAAAACAAACAAATTGCGAGTACACACTAGCTCCTACAGTAAATACCGTAGAACCGGTTAGTTCTGCGGTCGTATATTTCTGCGTTTCAACCAAACAGACAGTTACTCTAGACTAGTAGACACCGCTTTACTCTGGTTACCGGTATCTGTGCTCATTATCTAGCCACGTTGGATACAGCGCGGTTTACTTCGCAGATGGCTCCACTCCGACGCCAGCCTCCACTGGTGTAATAGTCAATGCCTGAAATAGCGATGTATGCTCATACCAAAACGATGCAGTCTACGTACTGCAACATGTGCCGGACCAGTGACTGCCTGGGACTCCGAGGATAAGCCTAGATGTCTGCGAATTCTATTCGTGCACTCCGTGATTTCTTCGCAGAAATACCATGCTCGCAGAAATAACCGGTTATACGGTACTACTCTAGACTCCTGTTACCAGTGCTGTCTCACACATGCATTAAAAATACCGCTTGGAAAAGGTGCGTGCACTGCAGCTAGCACGTGGTTACACACGTGATTTCGCAAAGCAAACACGTGACTGGATAATACTGAGGCTTACGGAAGAATTGCAGTGACGACCGCACCACTTGGTATACCACTGTCACCTGCAGCCAAACTCTTGACTAGCTGGTGTACAGCCGCCTTTGCCAATCCATAGCCCATCATACCTACAAGCCATTTTTTCAATAATTGAAAATAGTACAAAAATAATTAGTTACCAGGTGTCCCTTCGAGAGCAGCTTTGGCACCAGTCAAAGCCAAGATTCCATTCCTGCAGTATCCACATCAATATCATGTAGTTCATCAAATATTTTCACTGAATTGTTATGTGACCTTACTCTTTTAGCCATTTGGATGAGATGTTAGCGGCGATGACAGACGACCAGACACTCTGTTTCCACATGGCGTCAGAGTTCTTCACGAGAGCTGTACAGGGCGATGAAACACGATAAGCAATATGCAAGAACACACACACACACACACACACACACACACACACACACACACACACACACACACACACACACACAACAACAACATGTCCAGTGGGTGCACCTACCACTGGATGCTGCGTTTCCACCAGCCCATCCACCAGCTACACAATACACCGCATCCACTTTCTCATCACCCAGACTCCCTTCTACAGCCTTCAAAACCTACAATGTACAACCTATTGCACTACAAGTCTGTTTGTCTTCTCAGCCATTTTCAATGTGTTCTTTTCAAATGATTCCAAGCAACTCAATGATGCAAACCACTCCAAATCACTGCAAATCAGCTAACAGAGCAGGCTAGGTTTGACATGCAGTTCACCTCTTGTTCTTGCTCCGTCCAAGAGTCTGTCTTCGTTATGACAATATTGCTGTGTGCGTCTTCATTCGGAATTAAGTCAATTGAAGCTACCCACTGCACACAGAAATTTCAGTATCCAAACCGGGAGCCTTTTGCCATAAATACGTGCTGCAACGTCTTACCCAATTGTTAGACTTAAAATGGTTCACTATGGCAGACCCTAAAGCACCTTTTCCTCCGTAAACAAGCACTCGACCAGCCGACGACGCCATCTTGACTGCAATGAAAAGTGCACGTGCAATGTGTGCATACAGGCACCTGGTTTCCGAGGTTTGCAAAGTGCGCATACAGGCATTTGGTCTCCGAGGCCAACTTGAAAGGATATGTACTAGCAACGCGAAATACCAGCCCACTTTACGCGATTCAGAGAATGTGGCGAGATGGGAGGGAACGTGTTACGTTGACGATACCGACGACGAACGGCGACGAAGACGAAAGTCACAACTACGAGGACGAAGCCGACTTCTACACAGCGCGAAGACTGAGCACAAACTCCTTCCGCTGGCTGTGGACGGCCAACGCAAGAGAGAACCTCCGTCTCAAGACAGCTGAAACGTCGCTCATCAAAGAGAAAAACCGAGTTCAGAACGCCATCGAGAGACAGCAGCGAAGTCTCCGCTCTCGTTCTTTCGTTTTGAGGTCGCTCGTTCAGGCGCGTGAAGAGGAGGCGAGCAAGCAGAGGAAGGTGGGTGTTTCGGCACTCACTCAGTCCCGGCCTCATTGTCCGACGCCGGGAGCGGCATTCAGTCGCAATCGGAGATGCGAATTGCCGCAGATCACAGTCAGCGGCAGGTTTCAGTCACTACAGTCTCGGTGCGAGAGCCTTTTCAGTGTCCGACAACACGTGACCGGCACGAGAGCGGAGCGATCACAGCAGAGTGGAAAACGTTGGAATTCCAAGCTGCTGTCGGTCGACGCTCTTGCACGGCAGCAGGACAAAAATCGGAAGACAGAATACCTACAACTTCCTCTACCGCGTTCTAAGGAAAACTCGAATATTCTGTAGAGATTCTAGTGTACCTACAAGTTCCGCAACTGAGAAAGTTCAAATTGACCACATTTTTATAATTAAAAACTATAGGTTGGGAGAGTATTGTAGTATTTGGAGTAGAAAAGCTACGATTTATGTTTATTTTATTATGTCTTGAAGATATCTGATGAGAATACAATCATTCGGTGTAATAGCTCCTAGTTAATTACCCGTTGCTGTGGTCTCCTCACCTCACCCCACGTGTGGATACGTAAAACAGTTGCCAAGTTTAGCCAGCTGGTCAAATGGGTTGCTATTTGGAGAGTCACATCAACATACTATGGTGCGTCACACGAATCAGACTGAATTCATTTACACGTGTTGTGTCGTCTCCACTACGCGTACAGTACACGACTGTACAGTACATACACACATGTACATCTAGCACCGGTATATATATTATGTCAATTGGGGTTCATCACTGTACTGTCATTCGCATGCCGGTAAACCTCCTTCAAAACAAGCAGCGAGGTGTCTTCAGATTGCCTAAAATACAAACACAAATGAATGCAAATAGCATCGAAAGTGAGTTAGAGTAAGTCGACGCACGTACCAGTACGAGAAATGACTTGAGAAAGCGAATAAATATTCGTTTAGGCTTTCGATGGGTTTCTCTTGCAATACATAGTCGATTCGACGACCACCGTTGAGATTGCCAATACGGATGTCCTCTGTTTCAAACAGATGCATGGAGGTAAGTCTACAGGTAATGAAATTATTAGGAAGGTGGATGTCACCTTCACCGGCTTCGCTGACTGATTGTTCTGTGACGGCGTCCGAGAGTGACTGGTCTTGTGTTGACACCATCTCCAGCTGCGTGTCTTGGTCTTCTGCGTTGTCTTTGCTGTAGTGACTCCGCGCGAAGTCGTTCAGCTGTTGCCACGTTTGTTTGACTCCTTGAATAATCTGACGTTTCAAATTCGCGCCCATTCTGCCTAGATTCTCTTTCAACTCTGAAAAATTAAACACCTATATCATCACTTGTTCAGTAAGAGATGGATACGTAAACACAGACTCTTTTAGGCTAAGGCGTGGATAAGCAGGTAGTCAAAACCTCTGTGGTGGGTAATGATGGGAGTAGTTCAAAGAAAAGCATCTAAACCCGCGGAAAAGTCTTCACTAGTTTATACAGATGCATCGTTTTGTGACTTTTGCATTGTAAGCCATGCACTAATAGGTCGGTACTTCCATACTGATTGTCTGAAGTAGCTGAAATACACTGCAAAATGAGACAAATAGACACTGTATGAAACATCTGTTTCTGTTCAATAGAAATGTTAATGCTAAGGCCAAGGGGGCAATCGGTCATTGCGTTTTTCACTTTACAAGCAGTAACTCAACCTACGCAGCTGTAAAGTATTCCAATCAACTTCAATAGAAATCTGACTTCAAATGCTAACCCCTCTTGTTTTCAAGTGCACAGACAGACAGACAGACAGACAGACAAACACAGACAGACAGACAGACAGACACAGACAGACAGACAGACAGACACAGACAGACAGACAGACAAACAGACAGACAAACAGACAGACAAACAGACAGACAAACAGACAAACAGACAGGCCTATTGAACTCACTTTTAAAGTTTGGTATTAGCTACTCTATTTAGCCTGTAATAGCGAACATGTTTGTAATATACTACCATTGACAGAGAGACAGACAGACAAACAGACAGACTCAACTCGCCGCACAAACTAGAGGCACAATACAGGTATGTCCACAGTAACAAGAGGTCAGACACCCATCTTTGACCCAGAGTCAGGTAGAGACATTGAATTAGATGTGTCGTTGGCTCATCCATGGTGTTTGAACTCAGTGAAGGCAGCCTCCAGAGAAGAAGGGTACCAGCAATGAAACGTGAGGAGATGACGGAGGCCAAGTATAACTCTAACCTGCTGCTAAGGGTCTTGCCCATTGGTCATTCCTCTCACAGCGTTCTAGCCAGAATTTTTTTTGCCAACCATCAATATGAGGTCATCAAATGTTTGATATTGACATATTTGGTAATAACATTATCCTATCACTTTATTAGAGTCAGAATGGCAGCATGTATATAGTTACTGCATGATTGGTAGACTATTCAATATAATTGCCACTCAGATATTGTTGAATAAACCTCATTGAACTTAATAAACATAACACAGACGGGCAGACAGGTAATATAATAGATTATTACAATGACAAATTGACTTAATTAATTAAAACTGAAATTGTGAGCTGACCTAAAGAGTAAGGGTGTATAGAAAATGAGATTGAAGATAAACAGTAATTAGTAGAACACCTGCTGCAACCATAGTCACTCATTAGCACCTCTTGTGTGAAAGGTCAACAGGAATTCACCTCAGACATCAACAAGGAGACCATGCACTCCCTCAGATTACTGTACACCAGATGTGTCTGACATGAGTATATGTATTGTTCTGTAGCAATTTTGGGACCACCAACACCGCTAATGTCTTTAGATCTGTGATGGATCTTGTAGGAAAACATTCCACATTATGTTTGCTAGGGGCTTTCCAGTTCTGTTGCCAACCCTCAATAAATGCTGTTTTCTCCGCTCCAAACGTCCCTCCCTATCCCAACTGTCATTTTGATGGTACTGACGGTACTGGCAAGAGTCTGGTATTCAAACACTTCGCTGTTGGGGTGAACAAGCTGTAAAGTACTTGAACAAGCTGGCAAAGAGTGCAAGGGCTGATACAGGAAGACTAAATGAGATCAATCATTTCAGTGACAGTCATCTCAGACAAACTCATTAGCATAGCCAGATTAGACTGTCAAAACATAGTGTAAGGCCGCACCCAAAAATTGTCTGATTGGGGTAAAAAGACAGGCGGGCGAAGTTTTAATTTTTTAATTTTAAATTTTTTTTGATATCTATGATATGGTTTTACCATCAACGTTTGACACGTATCAACGCTTAAACTCGGCATGGAGCTGCACCTCATCATCTAACTCCGAGTCTTGTTTGGAGGAAGTGTCTGTGGCCGCAGTTCGCACGCTGTGTACATTGTCTACCCAATCATCTAATCCCACCTCCAGCAATATCTCACAAAATGTACAGTTCCCAGACACATGAAATCTTGCCATCTCTCAAAACGCATGCTCCCTCGGACACGGATACGCACAGAGCAACAGAAGACATTTTATTTCTCGGTAGGTGCATGCCCCAAAAAATTACCAGCGGCCTTCCAAACACGGGCGGGCGAGTTACCCCAAGCTGACAAATTTTCGGTGCGGCCTAATAAGTGTAATTTTGAAACCTTCATGACTGCAACGGTCTTGTTGTATTAGTGTTGCTGTGGAATTTTTTTGGTAGTTTCTCTTTCAGTTGCTCATGGTGTAAAATGGTTGATTTAATTAAAAGAAAAATATATGCATTGACAGACATACATACATACATACATACATACATACATACAGACAGACAGACAGAAACAAACAGAAAGACAGACAGAAACAAAAAACAGAAAGACGGACATACAGAAGACAGTCAGAAAGACAGACATACAGAAACACAAACAGACATACATACATACATACAGACAGTCAGACAAACAGACAGACAGACAGACAGACAAACAGACGAACAGACAGACAGACAGACAGAGAACAAGCAGACACACAAACAAACTAATGCACAAACAGATAAACAAAGCCAACCTCAAACTGGCAAAATTCATAACAAATAAAAACCAGATAGCAAAACCAAATCGCACAAATAAACATATAAATAGTTATAATATATTCAAACCTAAATGAAATCTCTTTCTCCCCTTATGATGAGGCACCAAGAAAGGCTTTACGTTGAGCATAGGCTCAACAACAGGCTCCAAACGACTCGCCATCGGATCGTACTACAAAACAAGCTACTCACACACAGCATGCAGTGAGTACAGTAATCAGTGTTGCATACCGGATGAAAAACATTGAAAACAGACGAACAAGTTGGCAATGAATAGTCCAATCCTATTCTCTCCAGATCGCCTCTAATAGCAAGAAGACGACCGAGAGGCGATCCGCACAAAAACAAATTTGTGGGCGCAAAGTCCAGCCTCGGAAACGTCATAACCGGTTGACCGACTCCGACTCCCAATTTTCTAAATTCAAACTCTCGTACAGATCCGGGCTGCATATGAAGAGCTGGAACAAAAACCATAGATACTTAATTAATTACAATATATAAATGACTACGATAACTCAATATATTAATATGTACATGACAAATATCAATACTGGTTCAGATATCTTACTAACTGTATGAGTGGTCTGGACTCAACAAAGACCCCTATTCTGTAAAAAACACACGGGTGCTGCCTACCATCGATCAATACATTGGAAGAGACATCAGTATTATGAACCTACTATGCTGGAGTATTTTAGTATGTAAACATCAGGACCAATACAATTTTACTAAGCAAACTAATAAATAATGCAAACTTTCCAGGCTGTGGTGATGCATGTGTACGTAAGACTTCACAAATGCCCGACATTACTGGCATCAATATCTGTGTTTTTCCAAGCCAATTATGGTAAGAATTCAATGGAGTACAGCATAGAGATAGTCCATCTGCATCTGCAAACGTTTTCAATACACTCCTGGACATGTCGACAGTCCTTCTTAGGTATAACACTCAAAACTGGATTAGAGCAGGGCACTTACTAGTGTAAAACGGTTTATTTGGTGGAAGACATTGCTGACCTCTCTGCTTTTCATTCACCAGCTAAAGAAAACAGACTGGAGGCAAATGCATGCCTTGGGGTTTGGTACTGAGGTTGTGGTGTGCCAATATTGTCGTGCTGACATACACATATTTGTAGAGAAAACTTATGTTCTTTTAGAATGTTCCAGTCTGCTCCATGTGTGGCTCAACAATTGCAATGATGGAAATTAGACAGCTTGCAAAAAGAAACGTACCAGAGATGTACCGATATGCAAATAATCCTTGCAATACATTATTACCTGCTCATACAGTTTGATAACAATAATTATTCTCTACTAAACCAAAATGCCACTCTGAGTAATTTACAACTAGCAAATCTAATTGCCCTACTACTCCTACTGTTTTTACAAATCATATTTTTTCGAGGTTTTGATGTGCAATATTAGTCATTTTCCGATTCAACTATTTGTTTATTTATTCTTTCAAATGATGCAATTCTCTAGAAATTTCTAATTGGCATCTTGAGCTGCACACTTCTGTCTAGCAGCCATTCTTGATGATGTTTCATGCGAATGCGCAAAAACCAAAAGCCCAGACAACTGACAATTTTCGAGACCAAAATATTATTTTTCCTGTTATCCTATTATTTTTTGAATGCAAAAATTTTCAAAGAGATTATTACTCGAAAAATATTAGAAGCACTAGGGTAACCTTGTGCATTTCACACAGCAAAGGTTTCCTCTAATCTAATGTGTGCAAACAGATGGCATTGCAATAAGACGTGGAAACGGCAGAAAAATTAACTTATCATGCAAACGGTCTACTCTGCAGTCTGACTGACAAGATTTATTGACTTAATATCCTGTTACTTCTGGTCTCCAAATTATCACTTGTTCTTATAGGAACTGACCTTGTTCTGCTGCGAGTCGTTTTGCTTCCTCTTCAGCAGCCTTGCGTGCTGCTTGTTCCTCTTTTGCTTTCATTTCAGCTTCTTTTCTTTTCTTTTGCTAAAGAAACACATCATCATGAAATTCAACAGTTAACCTAACCTAGACAGTATAGTGCTTATAGACAAGACAAAAACATCAGATCGATATACTCACATACCCGTACACATAAACTCTTACAAGAACTACATACATGTACGAATGCATAAAATAATAATACTACACTTTGTAGATGCACACTGTTGCCATATGCATAAATCGGCATTGCCTTGTAGTCCAAATTGACTTGTATGCTAGTGCAGCTTGAAACCAGCACACATTGCAGTAGAGACATGTTGCTAGTTTAATTAATTAATTAAAGGCAACATCATTCATCCTTCTGTCCGTCTGTATGTTCCTGGATGCTATCCTTGCACAACATACATGTTAGTTATAAACACACATGATGACATTCCCAGGATATCCCATAAACTTGATAGTCATCCTAAACTACGGACACATGCATATGTACAGTAAATGCACACACAAGGAAGGTACACATTTTCAAAAGACTGTACAAGTACATCAACCACAGTTCCACCACATCATACCATGATAGGAAGGCTATTTAGCTTAAACTGTAAACTGTTAAGGTGCCACACCACACACTGGTAAAACCATGAGAAACCTACAGACAGGAATAAATACTCATATTTCATAGCTGATATAGGATTGGAATCACAACAAGCACAAGGAAGACAAGCAAAGGTGAAGCAATCCTCACTGACAGCCACGGGGCAAGTAACATCTTTGTAGCAACGCACCTAGATACAGAAACCTATCACAGTGAAAACATCTGCACTAGAGCAAATGCACGGATCTGCATACTAGTAATATTGCCCGTGTTGTATGGTATTAGCCTAAAACATGCCATAGGGCAATGGCCGACAAGTGCCTCATGCCTGGTTACAGAAGCATAACACTGTAACAGACCTCAATCACACACTTCTAGTCATGCGACCGATTCAGAAACATCTGTAAGTAACTACATTTAGAAGAAAGTTTCTACTCTGTTCTTACAAATTTAGTACAGTTGTGTGTCACTTATCCGACCCCCTTGGGACCGGACCCCTGTTGGATAAGTGAAAATGTTGGATAACTAAAGCTGTTACAAACTCAACTATTGTCCATATTATATGGCATTTTTTCCACATTAGGTGTACATGTACACTGAATGTAGATGTGAATTTAAACAAACCAAATGCCTTATTGATCTAGAAATAGAAATTGTAAATGATTCATTTATATGTATGTACAGTAATATGCAGGATGCGTTACTGTCATATCATCTAAAGAATTAAATTTCTAGCCAGCTCGTTAAACTGTGTGATCCATGTATGAATTTGCATTGCCATCATAATGACAATTCATCTCTTCTTGAGGAACTCATCAATTTGGAGCTGGACAAGTGTGGACACTCACTTCTTCGCAGCTTGACACAACAATGAGGGAGAAGTCAGACTTTAGATAAATATAGATTGCATGACCTATAGAGACTGCGTGGCGGGTAACCAAACATTCTAAAACTGATCGCTGAGCGATGCAATTCCACGTGTGGACCTTTGCAGCGTTCCTGAACGAACCAAGTGAAAACAGCCCTGTCCAATTTTGGGAAGTCAGAATCTCGCATCGTGCAACGTTTCTTCGTGCAGTCTCCGCTTTCAAGCTGTGCTTGAAATGCCTTTAACTTCTCCTCCGACTTCAGAATGTCATGCACTGTCGGACGACCAATTCCAAACTCTTCAGCGATGCACTGGTGCGAAAAGCCCATCTCCCTACCAAGCTGGCAAATTTCCAGCTTCTGCTCAATGTTGAGCACAAGTCTCTTGCGCTTCGCTGCCTTTCAAGTAGCCATTGCTATGCACAACGAGAAGAAACGCTCAAACTCACTCTCAAACTTGTTTCAAGAAACAACTGGCCTGCACGTGGATGTACATGTACGTGTACACACATGCGCAGCTGACCAGCCACGTGATCATCCACGTGACAAGCTCCTGTCGGATATCCGACGTGTGGGATGTGTGGGATAAGTGAGAGTCGGAAAAGTAACACGCGACTGTATATATGCTGTTTCGTACATTTGAAAACAGGAAAGCCCACATCAAGACTAAATTTCAAAGCCAGTTGATGTGACATTTCCTACTATAAGCTGTACATTGTGTATTGTAAAAAATCTGTGTATTGTAAAAATCAGTAATTGAAGTATAAAATGAAATATTGACAGGAAATCTATTTTAGTGGATTGGCAGACTTTCCAGTAAGTGCTAATATAATATCTGACATTTGGTCACCGAGATATTGTAACATCATGTTGACGTCGTCGTTGTCATCCACGTGCATTAGGCATCATGGCAAAGTGATGGTATGTCATGCAGATAAGGCCACAAGACAGAAACCCCTGCTTGCTGTCTGTTATGCCTCCCTGTCTAGCAGGAAGGTTATACATGAAAATGAAGCCAAAGGCGGATGTAGAAAGACAGTTGGGGAGCGTCCCAACTTTCGGAGATTTTCAACGGCTTAAATTGCCAAGTACATCCATTATATGTCACGTGGACTTCAAGAGCTGCAGCATGCACAGCTCTGAGGAACGGCGATGCTAAATTGCTCTAAAAGTTAGTTAGACGGCTCTGGTGTTAGTCTCTACATACGGCTATTAGTGTTTGGTGTCAGATTGTTCATTGGGTACTGGCGCCAGCATTGAGACTGGATTAATGACAAAATTCCAGTTCGCTCTTTGACGGTTTGGGGTGTCCGGTGCACCATGGGACAGCCCGTGGATACATCTCTGGAAGCCGTGAAGCTATCGAAGAAGCAGGAGGAGTCCAGCGGGTTAGGTTCTTTGCACTGACACAGCAATTCTTCATCAGTACAGTAGAAGTAGACCAGTAAGTTAGGGAAATGTGATGGCCACAAAGGCAGCTGTCAATCGCAAACTCCTCCATGACAAGTGGGTAGGGAATATAGTACATGTATCCAAGAACAATATCCAACTGCCATAAATTAAATTTGTCAATATTTTTTTCCGTCAATTTTTTAGCAAACCACCAAAATAAATTCCTGCCAATGCTTCATTTTATCCAGTATGGTGCTAAAATGCTTTTCAAATAGTAACAGAATCTGTTCCCAAATAACATAAAACAAACAAATGTTTGACACAACAGAGAGAATTAGGACAATACACCAGTTAATGAAAACACCTGTGGTGCAAGCCTCCCTGTAAACCCACATGCAGCTACACACCCATTTACTCACCTACACACACCCATTCACTCACACCCACCTAATTCCACCCAGACACCCATCCAGACACCCAACCATCACGCCTAGACACCCACATTCACACCTGACCTACACCACTGGTGACCCAGACCACAACCATATGCACATGCACATGCACGGCGACACAAATGCACCCATGCACGCACACGCACACGCGCGCAAACACACACACACACACACACACACACACACACACACACACACACACACACAAACAGTAGCATAAACTCTTGCTGTTAATGCACACACCAAGGGTGACATTGTTTGTTGCCATAAATAAATACAGAGCACTGGTAACAAACCAACCAATTGGGTGAGTAACAACCAGGCCGGCTGACATGCAAACTGATAAACAAATCGATAAACAGACTGACCCACACTTAACAGAAACATCAGAATGTTTATTCCAATTCAGTACACAAATCTCACATCTCTGAGATCAGCTTGTTCTGCTATGAAACTCAGCATCTTTTTTCTTGGTCCAAGAGGTATCCCTAACTCCTTTAGGTCATCTCCACTACACATCACCTGCAACACAGATTTCCATTTCGACATGATATAGAGAAAACCAGACACAATCTTACCAGTGAGTCCATGTCCATCTGCTCAGTTTGAAGTTTGGCATTAAAGTTTCCAAGCCCCAGTTGCTGCAAAGCATCTTCAACAGTAGCCACAGGTATCGGCAGCTCATTGTCAACGCTAGCTTCTTCTGACACGATCGCACCTTCGTTCACCACTGCAGTCTCAGCATGCGAGACGTCACCAGGAATTTGCTATAATTCAACAATTTCATATTCCAAGTTTCATGCTTCAACAATCTCGACGAGTGCATTTCTTTGACCTCTACCAATACCAGTAGACGTTGGTAGAGTCTACTGGTAGACTCTACCAAATGAGTAGAAATGTTCGGTTGATACCAAGTCTCTATTACAAGATTTCAATGGCTCTACTAGCTCCTGATATGGTAGAATTTGGTAAAGGGGCATGGCGCGCATGCTCACATACATGCTTCTGCCATTCCTGGAATTTAAGGTCACCAATTAAGACAAAGTATGTGTAATTCACAACTCCAGAGACAGCACTCTTAAAGCAAAAACTCTAGCGTCATTTCATTTGGTTGCCTCATAACCACAATAACTCTTCAACCTTAACTTGTGTTTCCAGCATCTACCAAAGTCTACCGGCTTCTTCTCACAGTAGAGGGTCAAACAAACACACCTGATCTACTGTATGTTGGTACTGCCAGTGTTAGTCTCCATGTCTACCTAAAAAGCATTTACATTTTAGCCTCACAAGCCAAACCATTCCCATGCTCACCGTGTTGCTTGCAGTAAAGCATGTGAGGCAGTGCTTAAAAGGTGCATTGTCACCATCGGACATGTGCACTTGAGCTGATCTCAAGTGAGGTAGATTTTGCATTGCAGCTATTGCATGTAACATATGTCTAAGTGTCTTGGCAAGAAAATCAGTTTCGACCTCCAGTAAGCCCTTCAAATGCTGTTCATAGGTTGCGCATGCACAAAGGTCAATGGACAAAACTACTGCAAAACTGGCTATTTAAGTGTCGATTGATGGGAACAGCAGCAGCGTAAGCTTTCAACAATATAATTTTTGGTGCTCACTGTGAACTGAGTGCGCTTGGTTACTCTGAGGAAGATGTGACTACGACAGATGCAAAGTATGGGAACATGTCATCTGCTTCCTGGTCACGTGCATAGCTTAAGAAACCCCAATCTGCTCAAAGTGCAAGGGTGCTTGTCGAATTACCAAAGCTAGTGTTGAGTTTGAGATTTTAGACATAAAATACCGAGAACTACATCTAAAAGGCCAAAAATTTAGTTACCAGGCATGGTCTAGCGCAACCTTATACTGCAACTTGATCTTTCCAATTCAGGCTATAAAGAGACTTCAGTCAGCTCTGCCTTCAGCGGAAATTAGAGTGTCTAAGTCCTTGCCGTTACTGAATGTTAGAAAAAGTGCACCGTTTTCAAAGTGATGGAGTGTGCAGGTCTGATCATGCCCCTGCACCTTTAAGCACAGAGAAAGAGATGGCTTGCAAGGCTAACGTCTATCTATTTGTTCAGTGCTTTTTGCTTTGTGACCATCTGCAGTACCCGAGACAAAGGTACAGTTCCCAAAACTCGTAATTACTCTTAAGTCTTCTAGAGGAAAGCTGCACACACACACACACACACACACACACACACACACACACACACACACACACACACACACACACACACACACACACACACACACACACACACACACACACACAGCGACCTTCCAGCACACCTTAAATGGATACATATCAGTATAACAACTCAATCCAACAAAACTTCAGTCACATAAACTTTCAAAAATCCAGCGTAAACATCAATGCCTCCACTGACATCCATCGTCCTATTAGTTGTATGTCTAACTGGAGTAATCACATGTCAAAAACTCTAAACCCATTGTCTGTTCCAGTTTGTCAACCTGCCATACTACAATTCGTATATACTAAGTACCTGATGTGACAGAATGTCAAACAGAATACAAGCACCTACACATAACATCTGGTGTCAATGTGAGCGCTTTCGTTTGTTCATCCTGTCTTACCCAAACTGTGTCCCATGACTGACACTGTGCCAGCAAAACTTGTATTTCGAGTCATGAACAACGTCAGTAACCGATTCATCTCCTCCGCAATACATTTCACTATCGTCTAACACAACGTACAATCAAACAATCAGCCCAACTCTAAACGTGTGTCAAACAAATAAAGACAATAACAGTCTTGCACACCCAGGTAATCAAATTTGGCACAAGCAAAGTTGCCAGTTTTATATGTGTATGCAATTATGGTTTCATGTACATTCTAGTTAATTACTACAGTCGTGTGGTGTGTGTGTGTGTGTGTGTGTGTGTGGTCTGGTGTGTGTGTGTGTGTGTGTGTGTGTGAGTGTGGAAAATAATGAAACAAAACTGAACCAAATACTGCACCAGTGTTGGGATGTGTCAGGACAAACATCCACCCTTACACATATATGGCAGTGTAAACCTTGTGTCTTAGCATGTGATGGCCTTTCCAATGGTGTAACTGTTAATTTCATGACCTTAGGTGCCTCCTAGCATGCTTTATCCAGGAAAAACCTCAGTTGCCTTTAACACCATTTCTCCCTTGGAAGCTGGTTATTTATCAATAATTACATGCAAAATGGCTGAAGTAGGGGAGGCACTTAGTTATACATGTAACACCATACAAGAATGTCCTACCTAGGCTCAGTCTGCCTGAGCCAAAATAATTCCCTATTTTCCACAATGGTGTGTGTGTGTGTGTGTGTGTGTGTGTGTGTGGTGTGTGTGGTGTGTGTGTGTGTGTGTGTGTGTGTGTGTGTGTGTGTGTGTGTGTGTGTGTGTGTGTGTGTGTGTGTGTGTCTGCCCCAGCTATGACATGACAGCGGCCACAGTACGCTGTGCTGTGTGGTTGCTTGCCTCCATCCGGCTATCTCTGACTCCAAAGACCAAAAAGATCTACAACGATGAGTACAACACACACAGGGCATCAAAGAACAAATTTACACGTGACACCAGGACGTCGGCTTGATAGCATTGCCCCAACTTCACCTCTCCTGCACAACTGCACATGTCTTGCAAGCCTAGCCTCTCAGTTGTTTATGCACAAAGAGTGGCAGGAGTTTATAGATCGACGGATTCTGGAGTTTGCCCTGTATGGGGATAGCGTGGCTGTTTTACAGCAGCGATTATACAGGAATGGACAAAACAGAACAAGTGTGTGTGTGTGTGTGTGTGTGTGTGTGTGTGTGTGTGTGTGTGTGTGTTGTGTGTGTGTGTGTGTGTGTGTGTGTGTGTGTGTGTGTTTACTATTTGCACTGGTAAACACCTCACAATCATAGTCATTCAAATACAAGCTTACCTGGTAATACAATGGACTCGTATAAAACATAAGATCTATTAAACTGTGATTATGAAACTCTCGAAGTCGACTAATGCTGTTTAAGCTGATATTTTTCAAATTCCTAACGAGAACAAAATACATAAACTCTTATACATTTTTGTTATAAAAGAGTCCGACTAACTTGTCTACTGCACTGGGATCTTGACCGAGAGCAGAATGATAACAAACCGGGAGGAACTCAACACGACCACCTTGCGACCGACCAGGCATTTCATGGGAATACAGAAGAGACTCTCCCACCTGTCTCAAACTATCAACTACGAACATACATATATGTAAGAGTACAGCACACAGGTGGCTACAATACACACGTTACCACTATCAACGACCGACTGATGTCGAGTGTCAGCAGCCGGACCAAGTCCATGGACAACGAACACTAAATGGTCAACTACAGGAAACTCTCCTGTGAATGCCAAAAACAACAACAAATTTAGACAAGTAACAGCTTTTTAAGTAGCCACTTGACTGATGCAGTCTTAAGATAACAGAAATCAACTAAAGTGTACTCAAACATGCATACATGCTCTGTAGTCACGCAAATCTTTCCATTTACTATGACAATTATTTGCTATCTAGTGAGTACACCTACTGAAGTCTGCATGTTTGAGTGTACAGTGTTATATGTGTATATATATATATATATATATATATATATATATATAACACTGTCCATATGTTTTGCGCGCTCGTGCCTCGGATACCCATTTGAAAAAATGTATACACAAAATCAGAGAAGCTTAGCATGACAACACTGTAAGGATGTGATATCATACCATAAACTCTACATTCTTACTACACAGAATTGTTGGGCCCGTAAGATATCGCAAGTTTGGGCCATGCATGCACAAACAGTGAGAGATTGCGTATTTTACAGATCCTGCACGTGGAAACGCTGTTCAGTAAGTAAGTGTTTACAACAATGTTCGTTCGTTCGTGCACTTCAGATTGCATTCAGGACAGAAACAGTAAAAATATCGTATTCCGCAATTGCACATGAGTGTAAGACGAACTGCAAAGAGGCACAGTGGCTCAAAGCAGGGGTCTGGCCGACCTTGCAAAACAAAAACAAAGCGACCTACAAGACAATGAATGAATGAATGAATGAATGATAGATTTCTGTCGCACCTAGAAGGTACAGTTCCCTCTTGGGGCAAACATAAAACAACTAAGACATAAGATACGGCTGGAGAAATCAATATACGATAGTCTCTGACTCTCAGTGAAATGAAAGATCGCCTAGAGCTGGCCAGTTTCAATGACACTGCCAGGTACTTACTGCATTGTGTGGCAGAACACACGGCACTTTACTTCTTGACTCACAGCCTCCTGTTTACATCTAAATCGCGCATTACAAGGGTGTGTTTTTAAGCATGCTAATAACCTGGATTGTGTTCCTTTAATCTGTAACTTCATCAATAGCTCATAAGATTTTTTATGCAAAACAGATGCAAATTTTAGCTACAAAAGGCACATTAAGACACATTACCAGTACCAATAATGCCATAAATATGTCCAAACACATTCTCTAGATTCCGCATTACATTAATTTTGAACAAAGAAATCAACTGTGTCAAATCATCTCATCGAAACAGCTGTGTCAATGGTGAAATACATCTGCTGAATGTACATAAACCATAAGTAGAAACACTTACGTATACTACTATAAATGTACTAAAACTACATGGTCAGAAAAATTCACTAAAAGTAACGAAGAAGAGAGAGCAACGTACATGCTTGCTATCAATGACACAAAATGCCTTGCCATGGCTCGACTAATGACTGTACTTGCAATGATACAAACCAAGCATGTACCAACGTGCATGAGGCAACAGCTCACTACACCAAATACAGGGTTCTCGCTATAGCGTGGCAGTGTGGAGCTACGCCACTCTCCAATAAGAGTGCGTCACGCTCAGAAACAGTAGATAGGGTCCAAAGCCACAAATCCAGGCTCTTACAAAAGAACGTGGGATAATAGCCTCACTCCATATGTGTATTTCTAATGATTGCAGTCCCAAATGTGCTGCCATTGATAGTAGTCCCGGATGCCCTTCCAGTGACCCTGAAAGCACCTCTTGTCTGGAAGTGTAGCACCTAGAATCTACTCTAGACTATTCATGGCTTCTTGCAAAGCAAACAAAAGCAGTCCATGCACGTCAATCAACGACTGACTAATGTCTGTTCGATAATTGGAGGACAAAGAAACTGCGATCAATAGATAAAGAATTGAAGAGCAGAGATGGGCGTACTTAATTACTGCTAGTAGAATAAACGGTTCCAGTATAAGACGTTTCGCTATGAACTTACGATCGAAGGCTCAACCAATGGTTCAACTACATAAGCTTGCTAGCTACAACTGTTTTACTTATCAATCTATAGTTCAAAGTACGTCCGCTTCGGCTTTCAAGTAGTGGGCATCATAGCAGTGACTTTAAAGTTATCTGACACCTGGTGTAAATGCAAGAGGAGGGCAAGGCCAAGCGCATGTCATCAGATAGTTACTAATTGTATCCTAATAAAGAACCAATCACAGCGTATTCATTAACTGATCTGGAACCTCCTCCTTGTGAGCTTTGCAATGATGTTGGAATCAACCCGCTAAGAAATCCGCTTCAGGAGATACGGGTTTTTCACAAGTCCTCTCCAATTATCGAACAGACTTTAGACCGACTTTGTGTAGTTTCATTCATGGAAATTGCACATGCGCAACCTATGAACATTGCTAACAAGGGCTTAGTGGCGATTGAAGTTGATTTCTTTGCCAAGGCACTTGAACGTATGTTACATGCAATAACTACGACACAAAATGTACCTCACTTGAGATCAGATCAAAACTGCGCATGTTGGACTTGGACTGTAGAGAGAAGGCTGCGTGTGTCATGGACCCGCCCCTTCTGCTATGCCCCCAAAAACCTCTAGCGAGAACCTTGTAATATCAATAATTCGATTTTCAAAAATTTGCTTGTCACTAGTGACTACCAAGATCACTCCCTAATCTATCAAATAGTTTTAGTAAATTAGGTAGAAATCCTACTCTAAATAGTCCACACAAAAGATCTCTGTCTACCCATTTTCTGAACAAAACTTCAAACAGCCAAGCTCACAGCTACAAAGATAATAAACACACACAAAATTTTATCACAAACATACCTTCGTAAACCTGTTCTATTTCATCAAATCCTCGTTTCACCACACACGGCCGACTTTGCCTGTTATCCGTCGACCAATCCATGTGTGAGGCCTGCAACTGAGGAACGTGATGCACAAGAACGCTCGGATTGTGCATCACAACAAATCCTTTGTCGCCCAACTCGACACGTCTGTTCCATGCGTTATACTGCCAAGCAGATAAGAATTCGCCCTCAAAACAAATAAACAAATACAAACACATGAAATTGTGTCGTCGACAAATATACTACTTCCAGCTTCTCTGCCATTTGTTCTTCATACGGTGCAAAGTATCGATCTGTTTCACCTTTGTAAAACCACGTGCATCGTCGCAGCTCCGATACGGGCTCTTCCCAGTACACGGCATGCCTCGTACGCGTTCCCAAGCACACGTCATATCGACCGCCATCTGTTGTAATAACACACGACTCGTCCTCGCTCCTCCCTGCTTGATAAAAACTTTCGATATTCGAAGAGTCGTTCCGTGAGAACGGAGTCCAGTATCCACGACGATCGACAAAGAACCAATACGGTTGTACCAACTGTTGATCCACCAGTAGCTGTTGAACCACATTTGGTTGCTGACCCATAATGGGCTGCTGAGGGACGTGATACCCTTCCGTTTGTGACCCCGATGGAAAATCGGTCGGAGGCTGCAGGGGTTGAACAGGATCGGGAACAGGAACAAACTGGTGTGACGTAGTCGGCAGTGTGTACGCCGACTGGTGGGCCGGTCTCTGTAAGTTATGCGCTCTGTACGGATTGTATCCGGTCCCACCATCTGGGGCCAAAGTTCCCGGATATCCTAGAGTAGACGGAACGGGAGTCGACGTCGGAGGTTGAGCGTGGCCCGAATTCGGCGTCTCAAAACTCGTCACCAACTCTGCACTCGCGTGCGGCGTCGACAAAATCGCCGGTGGCTGTTGTCTCTCCGAACTTTGTTCCTCAAGTGGGTCCTCTGTCGGTGTTTCGTCGGATAGGTCCACTTGTGACAGTCCTTGGCTCTCTGACGGTGGTCTTTCGGGTGAATTAAACGGTTGACTTGAATCCTTGTCTAGTGGCTGCTGTTGAAACGGGTCAGGCAAGCTGTTTGCTTTCTGGTCGACATGTGGCACAATGAAAGGGACGGGGCCGGGTAGTTTGGCGTCTGATGATAGATTGAGACTCGTGAGACTGCTTGGCGACGAGCTGAAGAGATCCGCCTGGAAGAGACGAGGCTTACCCTTGCGGTCGTCTCCCATTCGGAGGTACACCTAGGTCCACGTTGCCAGGAATGTCCCGGATTTGAGGACGCCTACAAGCCTCGGGTGCCCAGAACGATAGTCACAAAAAAATACTGTAAATCATGTTATTTTAGTGCAACCACGTATTTGTAAGAAAATAACGAAAATTTCACGAGTACGAAAATTTCTGGATTTGTAATAAATTAATAAATTAGTAATAAATAAACAAATAAATTAGCAATGAACACAAAAAGTTATAGATACCCCAGAGCAGATGCATTTGAATTCGATACAGTACAGTACCGATGTCCCGTATAAACCAGATGTGTGTACGAACTTCATCGACATAAATCTAGAAGTATGAAAATTTCTGTATTTACAGACTGCAAAGTAATGCCTACGTAGAAAGTTTTTTCGAGACTTTGCCGGGGCAAACATTGCAATCTTGTGTAGTTTTGCAGTAGGTGCATTTTGGGAGGATCTAATGCAGTAAAGCAGGAAAAACTAGAGGCGTGGCTAAGATCAAAGTTTTCGAGTTGGAGGCCAAATTGCCTAGCACGTGCACCGAGGCAGGAAAATTATTCCTTGGGGCCGTGACCTTTTTAATTTGGCACATACAGTTTCTATAATGAGTACACGGGCAGCAGGTAAATCCTAGCTGACTGCAGTTGTAATTGGATTCTCTGATAAACTTCTTTGGGCAAATCACAGTGTAGTACAGATCGAGTCTGTGGTAAAATATACTAGGTGTATTCATTCTACTTGTACATTACAACTTGAACAGTTTCTTGGCTAGATTCGTCTGCAAATTGATGTGCAACATGAGGTCAGTTACTACTAGTAGATATTAAAGAGCTGAATAGCTCGTTCTTTGCCCAGGCAAATTAATTAATTAGATTAATTAACACAAATTTTTGTGTAAACATCCGGTTATTGAGCAGGAACGAAACAAAATTCTGGATAGCTTGTTTCCCGAATGGCCAAATACGTCTAGTGGGTGCACGTGCAGTCCCAGCTATTTTGACATTTCCGCTTAACGTCACATCACTCCAAAGGTATAATGCTGCTGTTCTTTTCTCGAGCAAATTAACACAAATTTTCCTCCTCTAGGCGATATAATTTGTACCCCGTTGTTTTCCGGGGCAAATTAGGATTGGGCGAGGTCTAGGGTTAAACAACAGAAACTTGCGTTTGCATTGTGGTATGGAACGCAGGCTTCATGCATGGTTTTGTGGCGGCTATTTTGACGTGATTGATGCTACAGACAGAGAGATCAGCCTTCTAGTTATATCTAGAAGAGAAGACGACATTACGTGTTTAACCCGCACTAATCACCTCTGGAAATTATCTGTTAATTTATCTCTTATGCTGTTCTGCTTGCACCTAATTTGTGAGTGCAACAAAAAATAATAATATAAATTAAACTTCAAACGATAACAATTTATATATACAGAACATGCAGATGCCTTCAAAAGCACTGTCGACCATTAGCATATACGATGACATCACATTGACGTCAAAAATCAGTTTTGATTATTTCAACCCTACGTGACTGTCTGAATATATATAATAACGTATACAAGGTGCTTGAAAATAATATATGAACTTAATTAATATTAATCCTGATTAAAATTTTAGTGTAGAGTACGTACTAGACTGTACTTGGTAGCATGTCTATGCTAGCCGTAACCTCAATTCATGCAAGATCACTAGCTGACTTTTAGACTGACTGAACTGACGTCGTGGGGACATCACTTGACTGTTCCTTAGGAGGACTTCGTATTGCCGAGACCTGCTGACACACACAACAATTCCATGGTAGAACACTTCTCGCTTCTTTGGATAGAAATGTGTATGGTAAAAGAGTGATTCAATATAGAATTATAACCGAGTCTGTAATAATGTTGAGAACTGGATATTGATAATCAAGAAATGTTTGAGGACAGTCCCAGCTGTTGGGCTGATTCTTCAAGCAATTATAGTACTCGTTGACATAAAAAGATACAACTTCTCGATCAGAATTTCGAGCTTTGATTCCTAAACTGATAAACTAATAGTTGAGAAAATTAATATTATTATTAGAAAGTTATAATACTTGATAATGTTACAGCCCATGCACTTCAGCAAGCAAAATCAAGAAAAAGCAATTCAGACAGCAGGAACTAGCACCACAAAAAGCGGGAGATTTTGATAGTTGGAGAGAGAGAGAGAGTGCACGTCGCTACGAGATTATAGTGGGAGAAATAAATGGACAGATGGATTTATTCTAGATAAACCAGGAGCTGTTGATTACAGAATCTAATTAAAGCAAGGAAGGAGCAGTACATATAGACATTCTGATCAAATGAATTAAGAGAGACGATCAACCCACTACATCAGATCTAGCAACTCCAAGTAATTAAATCAGTGGAAAAACCTCTACCTATCACATCAGAAAATCGAGAGGATCCGGCTGAAGCCGTTGCTACACGTCCAATGATGAAGACAAATCCTGAACTTAGTAGTAATTAATACAGTACAATAAGGAAGGAAAGGTGTGGTGCATTTACCCTGATTGAAATTTCATTGTATACACTGCATTATGATAGTATATCTCTATGCTATAGCTGTAACCTCAATTCAAGATCACTGACTACACGACTGAACTGACGTGGTGGGGACATCAATCGACTGGTCCTTGGTAGGATCATGTCACCGACACCTGCTGAAACAACCATTCCATGGTAGAACACTTCTTGCTTCTTTGGATAGAAAAATGTATGCCACCAGAGCAATTGAATATAGAATTACCGCTAAGCGGGCAATAATGGTGAGGACTGGGTATTGATAATCAAGAAATGTTTGTGGACAGTCCCAGCTGTCGGGCTGATTCTTCAAGCAATTATAGTACTCTTTTACATACAAAGACACAACTTCAGAATTTCGAGCTTTGATTCCGAAACTGATAAACATAACAGTTGAGACGATTGGTGTCATGATTGCCAACAAATAAAATCTCCACTGCAACACACGTATCTCATTCACTTGATTAGTATTAGCATGTAGCATGGATTTCAGAGTTTCAGTTTGCAGTTTTCTTCGCCTCTTAACAGCCTAACAACACCCATTATAGTACAAATTATAGCTACCAGTAGCAAACATGTAATGACTCAGAATAATAATTTCCTCTACAAAAAATTCTTCAACCCAACAAAACTTGATAACAACTTATAAGTGCATGATAGCACTTGGTATTGATCATAGCACACTGTCCAATTTGTAATGCTAAAAAATATTTTATACCTGTACCCCTACACACACACACACACACACACACACACACACACACACACACACACACACACACACACACACACCACACACACACACACACACACACACACACACACACACACCACACACACACACACACACACAAACACACACACACACACACACACACACACACACACACACACACACACACACACACAGTAGCCGTTTCTGTCATCACTCTTAAATAGCATTATTACTTAAAATTCGCTCAAATTCTATACTCTCTACATTTCTAACAACTTTTCTTAATTTTTACTTTCAGCATTACAGTTCTTGTATGCAAATCATTTAATTAACCATGCAAACAAACACATATACACAGTGTGGCCCATGGCCAGTATAGTTCATATAAATTGGTTACAGCAATAAACTTAATTGATAATTTCTATTTCTTTTCATACTTGGTTTCTTAATAAATCTGATTTTAACAATGTATCTGCCATGCTATCACCCTTCAAAGATGCATTGTGGGTGCACCACAAATTCAAAACTAAAACCAGAAATGCAAATGCCTTGATACACTTTGAAATCGAATACACATATCCATTTTCAGCACAATTTGTAAACAAACTAACATGCTCTAGATTATAACAACAACAACAACAACAACAACAACAACAACAACACACTATTTCATGCATACACTCCCGCTGCACAATGGCATTTATGCAAAAACAGAGAAAAACAACCACAAGCGCTAATTATTACAATATTTCCACATTTCACAATTGCAGTTCATCATATAGAATTATTCACTTAGTTTCATTTTACTCATCTACCATACATGCCACATTTGCTACATCACCTGATTCAGCCCAATTGCAACATCAGACAGCAGCACCACAAGAAGAAACGATCCCAATTGCAATGGTAATCCCACTGTAAAATATGCTAATTCTTTAGAAGCAGGTGCACAACGAGGATGACTAAAACCAACTCTGAATGACGTTCCAGTCATGTATGGCACACTCACAAGAAAAGCAGGCAACAACCACGATATCAATGACTCAATAATATGAACCTTTATCTTTGCTTGATTTGAGAAGAAACGAGCTTGTGATGGTCTACGGATGATCCACCAAAGATTGATTGCTGAGCAGATCCACCAACACATAAACGAAAGAATAGCATATTGAAACACCACACCTAAATTCATGATAGTTAGTCAATAAGCAACAATATACAGACAAGCCAATTACTGATAATTATGCACCGCAAAGATGGATTCTTCACTGATTCTAGCAAATCTTGATGGCTGCAATGTAAGTCAGATTCACTGCTTATAAGTTCAGCTATATCTGCTAGACCTGTTGAACAAGCAAATCTACACTATACATGACTGTGTGAGTAATAAATTTAATAGTAAAATTACCCAACACAAATGTGTTCACAACCATGTAGAAAGACATAATGTGAGGAAACTGCCATCTAACCAATGTAAATCATGTGGGCTCATAAATACACACACACACACACACACACACACACACACACACACACACACACACACACACACACACACACACGCACGCGCGCACACACACACACACACACACACACACACACACACACACTATTAACGTGCAGACACTCCCGTGCACACAGGCATGCATATAGTCAATCTTACAATGTATCTCTTAGCTTAATCCACGTAATGAATACAGCAACTGCAATAAGAACTTGTACGATAGCTTCTACGAAGAGAACAGGTTTCTTGCTTCCTTCTTCAACTGCAGGCAACCATGTCCATTCACCACAAGGGAAGTAACAATCACCATTATCAGCTCTCCTCAATGGAGACCGACAGCTGACAAGGGTATATTAAGGTCACAACTATCACTATACTGAAGTTGACTATGCTTACTGATTATGCCTACTGGCATTCGCTTGCAAAGTACTCTGGTAAGAGCTTGCTGAAAGAGATGATTCCTAACAGAAATAGAACAATATTTATAGTGTACTTATAAGATATGTGTCGAATTCTTATTTAATCTGAAATGCACTAATATTCTGTTCTAGAACGCATTCACATGTGCCAATTACAATGCATGACCCTAGTGAATTAGATACATACCAAGTACAGTAAAACAGTCCAATTTTGGAAATAATACCACAGTGTTATTATTTTTTCTGTTTCTCATACGAGTTGCATTTGCCTATAATCTAACATATGATAATCTCAAACACACACACACACACACACACACACACACACACACACACACACACACACACACACACACACACACACACACTTTTAGTTTATAGAAAAAACACACAAAGAAACTAGACAGCACATACCTGTATACTCCTAGCTACTACGAAGCACGTAGAATTCCTGTATCATACACTACATAGGCACTATCCCGTTGTCTTATTTAGATTCCATACTAATTTCACGGTCCGAGAAATAATAACTGCCCTGTTAAAATACAAAAGTAATAGAGAAGTTAACATAAACTTTATACAGACATCATGCAGTACTAAAAGTAACCTCACTCAACAATACCAAGAGTTGCAAACTCTTCAACTCTGAACACCAGATGAATTCCTGTTTAATTAATTATTCTTTGTTACTTATGTTGCCCACATTATCAAACTCTTGAGCTGCAACAAAAAATTAACCCGTACGGTACACATCAACATCTAGCTAACAAGTGTTTGGTATATACCGTAAGCCGCATTTCTAATCCCCCATTGTTAATACAGTCAACTAACTTTCGACTACTTTTAGACTACACTGGAACATTTTAAATAATCATTAATTAAACATAAATCACAAACACAACTAGAAAGTTCATAATTGTCATATAAAGAACTATGTGCCGGTACACGTAATATTATATAATTAATTAGACACATTAGCTGTTATATGCCTGAGCTAGGTAACATCTAAGGGCAGACCTAAACATCACAAAACCTGATGCAATTAACATATAAAAATTAAAAGTTGTATGTTTACTATGCTCTCTCTCTCTCTCTCTCTCTCTCTCCCTCTCCCTCCCTCCCTCCCTCCCTCCCTCCCTCCCTCTCTCTCTCTCTCTCTCTCTCTCTCTCTCTCTCTCTCTCTATATATATATATATATATATATATATAGCGTTATATACTTACAGAAAACAATTATTAATTAATTCAATGTTGGCTCTAACTAGTATAAATTTTCTGGAAAAATTAATTCCTCCCAATAACTATTTTGCATCCACTAACTTCAAATTTGGTATTTGAAAGTCTTTACCAGAGATCATCTATATCTCCTCTCCTAACTGAATTCTATAAAAATTCAACGGTTGCACTGTATTATTAATTACTACTTAATTACCAACAACAATATTAAATAATTTAAACAAACTGCAGAAATTAGCATGCTAAAATATCACTTCCGGTCTTTATCCGGGAGTTGAAACGACACATGCACAAGTAGCTAAAACACTGACGCACATTTGAAGCTGAGCCATTCGTAGTAGGTAAGTCGACAGATGACAAATAGGCACCAGTAGGAATGAGCATAATTCCAAACAGTAATGCAAGAAAACACACTCGAAGGACTCTTGTTCCTCGCTGCTTCATCTCTTCCCAATCACAAACATGTCTGCCAGTGTCAACTTTGCTACCGTTGACCTCATTAGATTGACCTACAATTACACGTTGTAGTAAACGAAAACTCATCGCCTAGCTAGATGATAAACAACCACCTTTCGGACGTACACAAACAGCAAGTCTGTACGACTGTCTCCAAGTACTAGGGGTTCTAGTGGCTGTAAACATAACGGTCAGAGCTCCAATTACGTATGACGTACGCAGCACATACGTCCCTAATTATAAACTACAGTGCACTTACCTAAAATATAAACATTGTGTATTGACTCTTCATAGTCTCACTCCGCCCTCGTTATTCCCGGATTGCCTCGAACATAGGCCCGGATCCGGAATTTTGAAGTACGCAAGATAATTTTGGCGCAATGGTGCTGCAAGCGCCAAGACAACATGTCCAGGCCCAGAGCAGCGCCAATATTGTACTGTACTTGTAGATCTACTCTGCCACGCCCAATACAGTATAAATCACTCTAAAGTTTGTTGTTTTCTTACCCTGGTAAGCTAGTGATTGATATATACGTATAACAACTACTAAAATTTGTATTTTTGTTGTCGACTTGTTTAGTTGCGTCTCAGTTTCCTTTTCTGCATCTGGTCATCAGTTTCACAATCAGTGTTCTTATACCATGCACAGTCTGTCTATGGCTTATCGATGAGACTGTTGAATCCTCTTCAGTTTTGATGTATGATTACACTGTATGTGACATAACTGCATGGTCACAAGCATGGTCATATTGCTATAGTGACTATACATGCAATGATATCATACAATAAGTGGAGTTAATTAATTAAATTAGCTTGGTTGAAAGCACCACGTACTACATTCATGGTAACACATATATTCTTGTTTAAACAGTCAAATTAATTATTAAAACAACTTGGTTTTAATTAGTTTACTGAGCATCCATCATATTCTCACAGTCCTATTAACTTCATACTTTTCTACCCTTCTATAACTTGTGAATATACAGGGCAGTCATATATGTAGTTAGATGACTTTGTGGCAGTGGAGCAGTTGCATCCAAATGGTTGATATCAAGAACTAACAGTCATAATGGCTGATGCTGCTCTAGGTCACTATTCATTGCATCTTTTAGCAAAAGCAAATTTATTGTTAGACAACTCCAATTATGAAATGTTTGTGGACAAACTGTAGACAAGGATGTTTAAACCTGAGTTACTGGTATGACAGTTATTTTCCTTACTGCGAGAGATTTTATATCTTTGTTCTCTGTAGAATTTGTAGTATTGGAAAAATTAAACGTTCTCTCAACTTTTGAACATACAGATGTCGTGTCCTGTTGTTGAGCACAAATATTATCAGCAAAGTTGGTCCATGCAGCAGAGTGATGACAAAGAAAAGATACCACAACACCTCCAAACTCTTTATCGATGCCATCAATGGAACTGTCCACATGAGGCCCAACAAAGAAAACATTCCAGTAAAAGTGCGCAGTTTTCTTTTGTGTTGGACACATGACTATTGAATTCAAGGTGGACATCTTGGTTGACTTCATAGTGGTGTGAATGCTCACCACCAGAACAATAAAAGTCAACAAGTTGAACAGCACAACGATATTGACAGATGCAACAAAGCCAACTAAGAGACGTACTTCTGCTTGCAAGTAGCAGAGTTTGTCCGTAGCACAATCAATGTTCAACATTGCTGCCTTTGTCTAACACAAGGCACATGACACAAACCAGGAGGGGATGCCCCATCCAATAATGCTGTAAAATATTAATTGCTTTCTTGTCTTCGTATGTGATGATGTTGTTGGAGTGATTACGAATTATCTCAACAGATTGACTGCAATCATTGATGACCAAGTGAAATGGCTGAGAGCAAAGTAGTGAAACAGAAATCCTATCAAAGTGCACAGCCACTTGATTTCAACTCGATTGGCTTTCACTACAGTAGTAATATCAGAAATGTAACATCAAGGGAGAGGAAATAACACATAGTGCATATTCCTTGCAGAGTTCTTAGCTCGGCAAACAGGCAGTATGTCACAAAGACGATCTAACAACAGACTCGTGACAGCACATGCAACAGTAGACTGAATGATAGGCAAAATTTCAACGCTCCACACTTTATGAAACGTGTAATTCTGTGAGAAGACATATTGCATCGAAACACAGTGCCATTGACGTAAACGTATTCTCCGATTTTGAGATAGACAACTGTCACGTGGTCATAAATATTTCCGTCATCCAACACAAAGAACTCAGTCTGCTTCAAAACAACGACTTTGTCACAAGACAAATGAACATTTGCATTGCAAACTATTGCTTGATCGCTTTTGACAACGTAGCAGTCAGCTGTTGGATTGATGTTCTCCAAGCCCACTAGACTACCATACCCAGAAACATTTTGCACATCGATATCAACAGAAATGAAATTGTTGCATTGCCCTCGAACGCACATTGACGCGTTGGGTTGCAGAATGGGAAGAACTTGCCTGCAAGTGTCGTTTTTAGAGACTTGCACGTTGCCATCAGGACAGCTCTCGTGCTCAACAATTCTATTTTATTTGTCTTCTTACGTTGAGGTCCTATCACTAGGACACTTGCATGCGGTATTGAGCCAACATTGGGAATTCTAGGATAATCATTTCCAACAAGAAAATCATGTACACAATTCCAAGCAACGTATTGTGTGGTTACTGTTGAGTTATCCAAATCGTTGTAAACGGCACACTAGCGGTTCTTTGTTCTAACACAGGCTGTTGTTGACAGTAGGTAGTCCAAGTCTAATGTGTGTTGGCATCTATCTCGAATGCAATCATCATAATAGGATAAAACGCTTTTCTCTGCTGCACCATGAATGAAGGGACATCTATCAACAACTAGCAAACAATCCCAACTTGTTTGAATAACGTCACACCAATTAGCTTTGTAGTAACGCCACAACTGATGGTGTACCCGTAACCGTCTTCCTTCAGAGTGTCTGGCGCCATGAGATAGCTAGCACATGAACAGACGCTGCAGTGGTGTTACTCAGTTTTCTCCTACAGTGGAGCACCATCGGTAAGTTCCACGCTCTACTAATCTCCTCGCCGTTGCAGATCGAGCAGGCTATAGATATAATTGAAAGTTGTTGTTATGGACGTTACTCAAGATCGAACAGAAACGTTCGCCACTGACCTGTCTCTTCTAGAACAAGATTTCCCACGCCGTGCGTGCGTGACGTTCGAAACATTTTGCACGTTGAGCAAAAACATGATCATGAGCACTACGGCCAGTCCACTCTGTAAATGTGAACAAACCTCAAGTAAAGTCTAGTACTGGTGAGAGGACAAGGTCATAAAGCTGAGTAGCTTCATCTGCACTGGTAGCTACTGCAACCACTGCTTTTCGTTAGAGAATCGCTAGCGTTCGTGCTGACCGATCTCTGTTCCTTTCTGTGGAGGCTGAATGTCCTCCATCATGAGCATCTTGCGCAGTAGCTAGGGGAGAGGAACAACAACATGAACGGCAGTATCGAGAGCATTGAGTTGGACATTTTCTCCAACATTAAAGGCAGAGACTGCTCGTCGACGTTGCATGTTCAGGACGAACCCAATTAGTATCATATCACAAGTTATGTGTACGTAGCTGCGGTCGCTACATTTCATTGACGCCGTGGTAATTATGCTAGGCGACACGGTCACACGTCCACGCGTGTCGGACAAGTCTAGAAGGTACTGTTATAGCGTTCTCCTTCTCTCTAGATATTTGTAGTTTATTCTTCATTCGTGTTGACCTTACGGAGAGATCGACGTAGATAATGAGAACGAGTCGGGCGTCAGGAGTGCTGTTAACATCTATAGTGTTAATTGTATTAACGTAAATGGTGTTGGGTGTACATCATCTCTTCTCTATATCTTCTCTCTATGTTTGAATTCTTAGTTTTCCTGTGACGATGTTCATTTGCCGACTTGACGCGACCACTTACCTGAGCCGGCCTGCGTAATGAAGGCGTGGCCGTGGAGAGTGGGCGGAGCTCGGCCCAGCCCATCATGGAGAACCGACGTCCGGCGAGGATCCGGGAATTCAGACCAGACTCCGGCCCACAAGGAAGGCGACCTCGACCAACGTCGAGGTCACCCCGCACCCAAGCCGGACCCTCTTCTTCAGGACCTACTCTCCAGTATTCATTCAGATACGTACCCCCGGTTAGCTGTCAGAGGTGAATGCCTTGTCACTGTCTAGTGAGCATGCGTTTATTGCACGCACGTACGAAACCATGCACGCGAGTACACTGTACAACTAGTCACCGGGTAGAAAGCATGCACGCATGGTACCGCCGTGTCTTCGGCAAACTTGTCATCGCTTCGTCTCTGGCGGGAAGCTACAAGCGACCGAGAGTATGAAGCTAGAATATTGGCGTCAAGTTTTACGTGGCGCTTGCAAACCTCGCTCCTCCACCTCGCCAATGTCTGGATCGTGGAGTCCTCCAACCCAGTTCTGCAAGTGTAGTTGCGGCTCCAATCTTAAAGCTACGCATCGAGTAACCGGACACAAACCCCCGGCTTCTAGTGTCTCCCGCACTTCTTTGACAAGTCTTTGCATAGACAGAGGCCTTCCATCAGAGCACAGAAACAACGCGCTTGCCTCTCGACCTTGCCAAGCGAGGTAAACCAGCATTGCCGTAACAGGACATAAAGCGGTATCCGTCCTCCCGAGTTGGATATCCACACCCTGCCGGAACGGGTCCGTTTTTTGACTGCACGAGCCTAACTCTCATGAGGGACGGGTTCAAGAGGGAGTCCGCTGCAACATCGATAACTGTCAGATGAACCGACGATTCAACGGCCGGTACGAACTGTATAGTACTGTAACTTCGCCCGCGCGCAGAAAGCCAAAGAAAGCCAAAAAAGCATGCAGTCCGAAGCATCGCCACTTTCCGCCCGTCCACTCTTGGGGCCAAAGTCGTCTTTCAGTCTGAGCAGTACACATCTGGAGTGATTGGTAATCGCTGCCGCCATTTGGGACTTGCCGTCGACCGCGTAACGACTCGTAAGACCAGTACCAACAGTGGCAGAGAGACTGCAAGAGCTAGGGGTCCCCTACACCTTGCCGAATGCGAACATAGCGCACCGCTGACATGGAATTTTGCGAGTAGAGTTCGCGATACTCTCGTCCGCTATGAACACCACTAACAAGCATAGAGTCCGTTCAGATGTCGGGATTTAGATTGGTGCGATACCGGTTCGCTTGCAGGACGGTTGATACCGTAAGTACCCTGACTGGTATGCACGCAACGTGGACGAGGCTAGCCCAGCGCCAAACGAGCAAGAAACCGATCGTTCCAGCAGTCCGAAGTCCAGTCGATGTCAGTGTCGCATATCAACGCCGCCACGCTTGGTGTCACTGGACGCGGGGCCGGTTCAAGATGTGAACCAAACAACCAATGACCGGTCCACCAAGTTTCGCGACACCGCGTCCGCGACTGCTGCATTCAGCGAGTGCAAGACGGACTGCCCCAGTCGCTTGCCGCATGCCTCTCTGTTCAGTCTTCTCGCTGCGCTGCCTCTGGCACTGCGCTCCACCGTGACGAGACTGTGCCCGCAACCGTTACCGGTCGTGCCACCAAACGTCTTTCTGTGCCCGAGCCCTTGCATAAGCAGACGGACTGCCTCTCTCGCTTGCAACATGCCTCTCTGCTCAGCTTTCTCGGCCTCTCGCAATATGCTTGTTTGCATCAGCGTCACACTTGACACACCAACACCCACAGCAGCTACGCCTTTGGACATTGCAACCAGCTAGCTGCTCATACTCCCTATACGCTGCAACCGTTCAGACAAATATCTTCGCTACTAAGCTGTCGCGCTGTTTGTGTACCTACGGGCCACTCTTTCGCACGCAATATCCTCTCTACCGGATGTATGCGACCACGTGGCACCAAAAAGCGCGAAACATCGCGAAGGCCGAAGCAGCACGCGGAATCGAGATCATTCACAACCGCGGAAGAAGCCGAGTCATCTACCTGTTGTCCCTTGAGGAGGTTGACTGCCAGTGCTGAATCTAGACTCTACAGCGGCCCTGGCGGTCTCCTTCGAGAGTGCTGACTTGCCTCTGCTCACCGTCTGCCATGAAAGAAACGAAACGAAACACACGCACTCTGCGACGCTTGCTGCGCTGTGGCGGGCGCGCTAGTCACTAGCGATGCGCATGCTCCATTCATCCCGAGACGCTCGTGAGTCCGCTGTGCGCGTGCGCTCAGCAGCGCATCTCTGGACGAATTCAACTACGTTTTTACTGCTTTGTTCAACTCCATATAAAAGGCTGATCTGTCTGTCTATGCGTCTGTCTGTTTGTCTGTCTGTCTGTCTGTGTGTCTGTCTGTCTGTCTGTCTGTCTGTCTGTACATCAATCGTGCCAAAACTGCCTGACCAATCTCCCGTGTTCCACACCACAATTTACAAACGTACCTTTCGGTTGCACGAGATGAAGATTCAAATGGGCCCCTTTTGAAGTCCCCAAACCCGACCGTACTAGCTGCGAAGATGCTGTTGTTGCTCAAAGTTTGCACGACGAACTGTGAGTGCACGCCAGGTTGATCGAGGTCAACAGTGAAGGTGTCGCCATCGTCCAGAGTTCTGTTGGGACGGCGGTATTTCGTGTCGATCGAACCCGCCGCCACTTGCGCTCGAATTTCTCTAGAACGGCGCATTGGATCTTCAATAAATATGAAGTGCCCGTTTGTGACCTTGGGCAATATATAGTGAAAAGTCGCTTCCTAGCGGGGACGTCTTTAGGAGCAAGATATATCCGGGTTCTACAAAATACGGGCATACGGGGAACAAATTATTCGGGAGTTTGTGTTGTCTCCGCCTTATATGCCCGGGCAAATCTGGTTATTTTTAAACATCCCGAATACAATGCCAGTTATACTAGTCTCGCGTAGCCAGCCCTTCCCCGTTTTTATTTTTATATTTATATTATTACCAAAAAATAGAAAAGAGGAGGAGCTGGCTATGCGAGATTAAGTCTATACTACGAACTACAGTAGAACTTTTAATTACTATAGTAGTACCAAGAGCAACAGTGACGCAGGGGCGTAGCGCGACCTCTAGAAGTCGAGGCTTGACTAAACTACGGGACACGCTCATGTATTACCATTTCTAATTAGAACTAACTCGTACGTGCTTTGTACACATCTACAGACTTCGTAACCCTAAAGATGCAGACTCAAACGCACCGTGTACACAGTAGCTATACATACCTGCACGTGTGCAAACGCCAGGTTGAAATCTACGACACTAGATACATAAGTAGATATGCATGCAGCTGAAGGAAACTCAAGTATATGTTGGTAGCACGGTATACATGTGTTTGTGTCATTTACTAAGCATTGTACAGTGTCAATTAGGACATCCATACTCACTCTCCGAAAGTCACGCTCTAAGCCTCGGAATTTTGCTACCACTTTGCTTCCGGGATCTCAATGGGCATTCTTTTTGGCCAGGGACATATTGGTAAACACTATAAGTTTTATTTAGTTAAATGAACTCACTAAACATTGTCTACTAATTTTTGTAAATGTACTTGTTAATTAGTTTAGTATTGTAAACGTTGCCATGACGTGTTTATCTATGCCTCTTAGAGCGCGTTATGCCAGACGATAAACATTTGCTTTTGCTGGCTCTTATTTAACTAATCCATTGACAGCTAGGCCCAGTCTGCGTGAGAACGCTTTGTAACACTCTTGTAATGTTTTAGAAAGGCTGAGTGGGTTATAAATTAATAAATTGCACGAGTGATCATGCATGTACATGTACAACAATTGTTCCTGTGGCTGCAATCACGTGATCTGTGATTGCGAGAAGATATGGCGCTCCTGTGCTTACAGGCGCTTTCTCTTGTATGGGCGATCTGCACGCTCGCCAGCGCAGACGACAACAACAGAAAGCTCGGCAATTCGTTGTACGGTAACGTCTACGCAGTCTACGCCGGGAGAGTGTCAAAGATGCTATGCCATTTCCGTGTGCCCTCTCTGCCCAGACTGTTCAACAAAACAAAACACCAAGAGGTGTTTTTGTGGTGCGGAGTTGAGCCAGGTGGATACGATGTCGGTGTACTGCAACCCGTTCTCATGTATGGCCCAGACTGCAACTCAAAAAATGGTGTAGGGTATCCGAGTGACAGACATTACTCATCACACCCCTACTGGTATTTCTCTGCTCAATATGTCTTTCCCAAGTACAAGACGAAAAAATGTTGTCATTGTGAAACGGGAAAAGTGTTCAAGGCATCACCAGGGGATTTCTTAATTTCTGTTATGGACTTTGACAGAGAGAATTCGATGTGGATGATATCAATGAAGAATGCTGCAACTGGTGATCTAAGTGTACTGAAAGTGTTTCATCCTTACATGAACAAGTCTTTACATTGGAAGGATTTCTCATATCATTATCTTTCATTTGTCGATGTGGAAACTTATGAAATTTCCAACATTAGTGAAGAGATGCCTCGTGACTCTCAGTGGTATGTAGTTGTAAAAATGTATGATGACCGTGGCAAGATCATACATTTAACCAGCAAAGATTGGAAATATCATGTTAAACCACACAAGGAGCCAGTTGTTCATTGTACAGCAGACACATGTGTTTTTAATCTCCAATCTGCCAATGTTAGTAGTGTATAGCGTTTGTCTGTCAGTGATACCAAGAATTGCACATATTTTCACTTGCAATATTGCTCAGTGAAATTGCCGGATAGTGGCAAATGATTTTGGCACATGGCATAAATGTATTGACAATTGACCCTTCGAGTAGAGATGGCCTGTGCTATTGGGAGAGGTTTACAAGGACATTGTGTAATGTGCACATCTCATAACACACACAGAACACACGCACGGATGCACACACACACACACACACACACACACACACACACACACACACACACACACACACACACACACACACACGGAGACACAGAGACACCACCCCACCCCATCCACCCCCACCAGCAACACTCCCAATAGCAACACCGCACCAGCAACACCGCACCAGCAACACCCCACCAGCAAACCCCCACCAGAAACACCCCCACCAGAAACACCCCCACCAGCAAGCCCCCACCAGCAAGCCCCCACCAGTCACCCACCCCACCCCCACCAGTCACCCACCCCACCCCCACCAGTCACCCACCCCACCCCCACCAGTCAGCAAGCCCCCACCATGCACCCACCCCACCCCCACCATGCACCCACCCCCACCATGCACTCAACCCACCATGCACCCACCCCCACCATGCACCCACCCCCACCATGCACCTATCCCCACCATGCACCCACCCCACCAGCCACCCACCCCCACCAGCCACCCACCCCCACCACATCCACACCAGTCACCACACCCACACCAGTCACCCACCCACCTCCACCACCCACCACCACCACTCACCCACCCACCTCCACCACTCACGCACCCACCTCCACCACTCACCCACCCACCCCACCCCCACCCCTCTTCCACCCCATCCACCCCCACCACTCATCCACCCATCCCACCCCCATTAGTCACCCCACCCCCATTAGTCACCCCACCCCCATTAGTCACCCCACCCCCATTAGTCACCCCACACCCATTGGTTACCCCCACCAGTCATCCACCCCCACCAGTGACCCACCCCCACCAGTCAACCAACCCCGCCACCAGTACCCACTCACCCCCACCAGTCACCCACCCACCCCACCCACGCCACCCCCACCAGTCACCCACGCCACCAGTCACCCACGCCACCAGTCACCCACGCCACCAGTCACCCACCCCACCAGTCACCCACCCCACCAGTCACCCACCCCACCAGTCACCCACCCCACCAGTCACCCACCCCACCAGTCACCCACCCCACCAGTCACCCACCCCACCAGTCACCCACCCCACCAGTCACCCACCCCACCAGTCACCCACCCCACCAGTCACCCACCCCACCAGTCACCCACCCCACCAGTCACCCACCCCACCAGTCACCCACCCCACCAGCCACCCACCCCACCAGCCACCCACCCCACCAGTCACGCACCCCACCAGTCACCTACCCCACCAGTCACCCACCCCACAAGTCACCCACCCCACCAGTCACGCACCCCACACCACCTGTCATCCACCTCACCCCCACCGGTCACCCACGCCACCCCCACCGGTCACCCACGCCACCCCCACCGGTCACCCACGCCACCCCCACCGGTCACCCACGCCACCCCCACCGGTCACCCACGCCACCCCCACCGGTCACCCACGCCACCCCCACCGGTCACCCACCCCACCCCCACTGTCACCCCCAATGTCACCCCACTTTAACCCCCACACTCACCCCCACTTTCACACTCACCCCCATCCTCACCCCACCCTCACCCCCACTCTCACCCCCACCCTCACCCCCACCTCACCCCCACCTCACCCCACCTTCACCCCCACCTTCACCCCCACTCTCACCCCCATACTCACCCCCACTCTCACCCCCATCCTCACCCCCACGCTCACCCCCACTCTTACCCCCACTCTCACCCTCATCCCCACCCTCTCCCCACCCTTCCTCTCCCCACCCTCACTCTCACCCCTCACCCTGGCCCCCACCCTTGCCCCACCCTCACTCTAAGCCCCATCCTGGCTCCCCATTCCCACCCCCACCCTCACCCCCATTCTCACCCCCACCCTCACCCCCACACTCACCCCTCACTCTCACCCCTCACTCTCATCCCTCACCCTCACCCCTCACTCTCACTCTCACCTCTCACTCTCACCTCTCACTCTCACCCCTCACTCTAACCCCTCACTCTCACCCCTCACTCTCACCCCTCACTCTCACCCCTCACCCTCACCCCCACCACCACCCTCACGCTCACCCCCACCCCCACCCTCACCCCCACCCCCACCCTCACCCTCACCCCCACCCCCACCCTCAGGCTCACCCCCACTCCCACCCCTACCCCCACCCCTACCCCCACTCTCAACCTCACCCCACTCTCACCCCACCCTACCCCATAGACTGCTGACGCACGAATCAGTCAAGAACAACCGGACACGTAGCAATATAGGAATCAGCGTGTCGCGAACTTACATGACCGACAGTCTGACTTAGGATCTAGAGGGGCTTTCACATCTTCAAAACCTTTCTGGACACGCCTCGGATACACACCCAATTGTGTCATAGATTCGCTAGATTACGTCATCTACGCATGACTATAGTCGGTTCACGCATTAGATGGACTGAGGAATTCAGCGCGTAGCAGGACTATAGTATGGATTTCCGAGGTCTAATTGATATCTATGGACAGATCTTGAAGAGCTTAATTCAATTATAATAATTATTTATTTCTTGCTATGAACAAAAGACCAGCATAAGCAACTTCCGGAATTGTAATGAGTTAGCGGGTGGAGACAAGCTTAATCAGATCAATCTAGAGACAACCCCAGTAAGATACTCTTTTATCAAATTAAGGTGTGTAACAAGATACTAATGACGCAAACAATTAGAAACTTGTGTACAAGGAAGCATTTATTGATTTCCTGCATGGGTCTCAACAGAATGGAATTCTATGTTAGACCGAATTAAAAGCTGTAGGTTTGAGCGTTGCACCTCTCTTCCTGCTCTGATAGTTGTTTTGATACAGTACTTCTTGGGTTTGCGTTTCCTGTGACAACACACGCCAAGGATGCAATCAGTCTAAGATAGCTTCTTGTACAAACATAACATCTGGCTTTCTTGGTAATCTGTCTAGCTAAGGTGCAACCCTCAGGCACGAGTCCATCTAATTCGTGAACAGACTCTAGGTCATTTAACCTCGTAACAACTGCGGGTTTAGTTACTTCTGACTATCTCGTTGATTGTTCTAGCTGTGCGACCGGCTCTTTTGCTAAGGCCTCCAACTTGAACACTGGGCGTCCATATACCGGACTACACAAAGATGACAAATTCAATAAGCAGGGTCGAACGTCTCCCAGCTGTCTGGTTTGTTTGGTCAGTTGCGTTGCTAATCTACGTTCACATCACTCTTGTCCGTGCTACTTGTAGAGGAAACTTTGAACTTACAGCGACTGCCACCTATTCAGTACTATCTGATGGAAGTCATCAGCAAGACTATGATCACAACTTGAACTGCACTTGGCTTATACGAGCACCTACAGGAACTACTCTAGGTCTCGAGTTCACTTCCTTCTCGCTGGAAACCGCAGACCCCAAGACAGGTAAATGCTACGATTACGTAGAGATTATAGATGGTATGGACTCGTCTGATTCGTTGGGACTCTACTGTGGTCTACTGGCTGGACGTATTTCTCGACCGTTCGTGTCAACCAAGTCTACAATGCTGCTCAAGTTTTACACAGACAAAGATATCTCTGCTCAAGGTTTTACGGTGAGATACCGGGCAGAAGCTGTGCCAATCAAAGAACCGAAAATACCTGCGACTAATACAATAGATCTTCATCTACAAGCTGCCGGAAAAATTTTATTAGATGGAGAAGTAGTTGTGGGAAGCAACAAAGTACCGTTATTGGCCACTCTCCAACAGCTGAATCAATCCATAGTTAGTTATCAAAATCAACAAACAATTGATGACACACTTAGTCGCATTACCCAACTCGAAGAATCAATCAACGCACTCGTGTTTGCTTTGGGGCAATCTAGCTTGAGTAATACGTCTATACTTCATCCCAAATGCTCGGGTAATTGCAGTGGTAACGGTATTTGTACCTTCCAGTACAACTCAACTGCTGCTGAATGGGTACCGGCTTGCTCATGCTACCCCGGATATTTGAGACCCGCCTGTTTGTCCAGAGTGCAAACGTTGGAAGGCGATGGAAGCGACGGCACCAAAATTATTTCTAAAACAGAGAATTTTACAACTTGTGTTACTCTTTCAGGTAGCGCTGTCACAGGCTCTACCGTAATTGCAATTAACTACGTTGTGCCTTGGTTAAAAGACGGAGATGAAATTCTAGTTATTCAAATGCAAGGGCAGACTGCCGGTTTGTTTGAGTTCAATAGAGTTCAAAAGGTTTCCCGTTCAACACTTCATCTCACACATCCACTTGTGCACAACTACTCAACATCTATCAAGACAAGAGCACAAGTAGTCAAAGTGCCCAACTACTCTGAATTTAGAATCAAGAAAAACGGAAAACTTGTCGCACAAGCCTGGAATGGTACGAGCGGTGGAGTAGTAGCCATTAGAGCTAAGACGTTTACTATTGACGAAGGAGGATCCATTGACGCTGACGGAAAAGGTTTTCGTGGTGGCCCAAAAAGAGCTGGCGGCGGATACTGGAGTGGAGTAACAGGAGAGTCGTGGCAAGATACAGGTTTTCCTAGAAAAGATAAAAATGGTAGAAATGCTGGAGGAGGTGGATCGTCCCTCTGTTACTGTCTTTACATAGCAGGAGGAGGAAGTTATGGTTCCGTAGGCTTATCTTCTATGGGGAGACCGACATGTGGTAATGGTGGTGTGCATGGCCAGCCCGGTGCTGTGTACGGCAGCTCTAGTCTGACAAAACTTTTCTTAGGTTCGGGAGGAGGAGGAGGTTGCTCTTATCACGTATCAAGCAGCACATATATGGGACATGGCAAATGTGTTCCAAATTCTGGCTCGAATGGTGGAGGCATTATTTACATCGGTGCTGCAACGGCAACTCTACACGGCACACTAACATCAGTAGGAAACAATAACATCGCAAAAGCAACTGGCAATTGTCGTCTAACCGTCGGTGGACCAGGTAGTGGTGGTTCTATATTACTGAGGGCTACAACGGTGACACTGGATGCTGCAACCGGTGTTTTCAATATTAGTGGAGGAGGCCGTGTCCAAATCTACAGCACCACCTACACTGGAACAGGTGGTAGCGGAAGAGCTCGAGTAGATTTCGAGACTCTAAACGGATATCCACACCATAGTGCCAGTGCAAAGACAATACAGTCTTCATTTCCAGAAATAGGATATTGGGGAAGTGTCGTCCCCTAGTTGATTACGACAACAGAGTGAGTAAAAAACTGAACAAATTTAGCTTCTGCAACTACGTAAACAACAATAGATTGGGACAAGAACAAGTTCATCTCGATTTAGATTTAGCGTTTGACCGTAGATATAGTGCATGTTAATACATTATTTCAGTTTGTTTGCGTTGTTTGGTTGTTCTGACCACGTTCTTCTTAGAAATTATATTGTATTGGTGTGTAATTTAAATAAAGTATTTGAATACACCGTTTGCAACATGGATGAACCTCTAGAGAAGACTGCAGCTGCGACCCAATGCCATTATGCACACGAAATTTCTTTATTTTTATTACGTTACCAACGTTGAGCCGACCTAATTATTTGATTTATTGTGACATCTTAATGTACTAGAGCACTTCCTTGTTGTAATATATGCTGCACTTTGCAGCACTCTTGCCCTTGTGTTCCTAGGCTCGAGTGTCCAGCCGGTCATCTCCCCCCCGTGGAGGAGAAAGACCGGCTGGAGACATTCGCCACTCAAACAAACCGTCGACTCTCTATCCTTCAATCAGAGTGCCGCTAAATGTTTGTGCATCCTCGATAGGGATGCACTCCGCTATTGGCTCTTTGTTAATGTAATTTCGCTCTGACGCAAGTGCCTTGGGCTTATCAGTCTCGACACGTGCCACCCTACAAACAACGGGTCAACTCTTTCCAGTTCTTCTCCATCTCTCGACTCAAAGCTTACCACAGAGGTCAACCAATGGTCGGCCACGAATCAGCTTGCACGACGTCGCCCTGCGTTGAGTACAATTACTATGTACGCTTTGTAGATCGGCGGTCTGCTCTTTCAGTGCATGCAATGTCCGACACCCTCAGCGACTATAGAAATAGTGGATTAATACTAGTACATGTGCTCAACGATCGACACGCAAACCCAGCGCAAGCTGCTATATGTCGTTTCCCACAACCGTAGAAATCAAAATGTCAGTAACTACACGTAGGTCTATCATACGCGTGACAGCAACCTATAGTCCGTCGGCCAACCCCCCAAAAGACGCTTCTATACGAAGTTGCGTAGCCCCCCAAGCCCGGGGAAGTTTTGATAACTCTAAAAGATAAAGCAGTATGAGAGAACTCCAACTGCACTTGTTTGCCTCTCTATACCGGGGCCGCTAGGTAGCTGCATGTCAACAAAATTTAGGGGCGTGGCACACAGTCAGTGTAGAGCGAGCTTGCTAACTCTGTAGTCGACAGAGCACTCAAAACGGGTAAAAACGTCATGCAAACTACTGAGGCATAAAGCATCCATTGTGAACATGTGAGCTCGTAGCATTAGCCAAATAGCTTACGATATAATATCACATGTGATCACATGACACGCGATGACGAAACCTTTTGAGTTGTGCGTCTGTCAACTTTTCTAGAGACCTAAACTAAACCAGATTGCTACTTCTATTGCGGTAGCAGTAGAACAAACTGTAAGCAAACAGAAAGCAGTACCAATGCGAATTAGGCTGCCAACAGAAAGCCTAGATGTCCAGGCAAGCAGGCATCACGTAGAATGAAAGCGATGCACAGCTACCTTATTGTGGACTGTGAAACGGTGTCTGCTGTTCTTCTACGAATGGAAATCAACCGTCTTTCTGCAGTACTCTTGCCCAACCTCAGGTCTCAGACACGTGGCCTCATAACCTCGTCGGTTTGTCATTTGGCTGCCTTCATAAGAGTCCAAATTATTTTCTGAACGTGTGGGAAACAAGTAACACGCCAGACAGACGACGATCTGCGTTTATTTACGTAACCTCGTGTAAAGAATTGTGATGCGGGGGCGTAATGACTACTTCCGGTACCGTGATCGAAGTCTATGGTGTACAGTACGGTACAAGCATTCACCGCCAGATTGTGGTTTAGATGTATTTCCAGTTAGCAATCTAGAAGTAAGAGCTTTCGCCTAACTACATTAGTTTATGTGTGAGCAAACTACTTGTTGTCTCCTTTCGACCAAGTGTTCTTACTCAGCTTTCAACTCAGCTTTTAACGGTATCAGTGGTAAAGTTGTCAACTGAACAGTTATATATCAAACCAAACGTCAGAGATTTATTGTTGCATTATTGTTGACCTTGACAAATGTCAAATTCTAAATTATTTTGCAGTTTTGTTTTGAATATCATCAGATGTCTTTGCAGAGGGCAAAGATAGCGAAAATTGACTCTGAGCACTGCCTGTGCCATATTCGTCATGATGTTACCGGTCCTCTCACGGCTCTTACACAAACCAGTTGGAGAACGTTGCAACAAGCAGCAAGCACTCGCCTAGACGATGTCTTTACGGTTCTACATAATCTTGCACAAATGAATCGAAACCGATAGGAGCCTATCACAGACAATGCTACAAAGCATACACAAACAAAAAGGCTTTAGACAAACTTCAGCGCAGCCGAGATGTTAGCATCTTTGAAAGTAGTATAGTAGCAGAGTCGCTTAGTATTCTTTGCGAATCAACAAACTGTAACGGAGTCGGAACTGATCACGTCTGCTACTGTACCCCAAGAGATTCTTCTGAGAAAAGTAGCTCTGTCGTTGCATGACGAAGGCAAACGCAACACACAAACAGAAGAATATGAAGACGACCAAGACCTGCATTTAACGCCAGAAGTGACGGCAGATGTTTCGATATACCGGCAACTATCGTGTTTCTCACGGGTACAAAAAATCGTCGCCGCTTCATCAATTTGACTCAAGTAGGAAGAAGTTTCGGGAGAGAGCTTTGCTTAGCCTTGCCAGGATACCATGCGTTCACAGGCTGTGATACAACCGGCGCCTTCGCAGGTAAAGGCAAAGTTGCACCACCGGAACTTCTAAACAAGAATGAGTCGTTTTGCACTGCTATTCAGCCAATTGGAAAAGCTTTGACAGTAACATGGATGTATTGTCTAAGAAATGTCAACCTTACGTTTGTAAGATCTACGGTTACATGACGTCGCCACCGACATTAATAGTGTGAGGTATTCCTTATTCTGTGCACGAGCTGCAGAATCAGCACAGCTTCCTCATACTCAAGACGCTCTGAAGATGCATATCAAACGAGCAAATTATCAGACTGGTGTATGGCGATGTGCAATGGAAGCTAATCCTGATATAACATCTTTCCACAATCAAGGTTGGCAGATTGGTGATGACAATGAGGTACCTATCGAATGGACAACGAAGCCACTGACACCTGTTGACGTTTTGAAACTGATCAGTTGCAGCTGTAAAAACTGGGTGCAGTTCTAATTAGCTAAGCGTTGCTTTTGCCAGCGAAGTTGCTTGCCATGTACAGATGTGTGCCAATGCGACAATTGCGAAAACCTTATTCCACGTGAAGTTTTTCAGCCTGCTTCCACTATAGCATCTGCAAATGAGTTTGAAGCTGATAATTTTGATGCATACGCTAGTGACAAACATGATGAGTAGGTGGCTCTTTACATTTTATTGGTTATTAATTAATTAATTAAGTGTAGGTTCTCTATGAAATCATTAGTCCACTAAATAATGACTAAAATAACTCTGAGCGATCTAGTACAGCCGTAAATTTAGGCACTTTATGTCAGTAACGCTTACAACCTGCTTTCGATGGTCTTATGTTAATTATTGTACACTTGTACTAATGTCTAGATAGTTAGTATTACAAATACATGCCCTACATGCGGGAGTTTGTCACGACTTGTGAGGTATTTACTGTCTTTCCGAACGCTCAGGGTCACGTTACCGTTGCAAGGCAGTCAAACGCAGCAGCACAAGTGTAACAACAGTGTAGGAGTTTTCTTTCATCAACATAACTACTGGCAATGTGAGAAATACTATCTGGAGACCACACTGCATTACCTCCCGCTCTAGAAAGACAGATGCACTAGTTTAAGCCTTCGCGTGATATCGCTAGTGTCTATAGAGCTTATGCATGGAACCACGTTCGTCTCTCACTCTCAGTTCGCAATTGCTGCGAATTTGCGTGGGCGTGGCCTTAGTCAATCTAGTCGTTCTTGTTACTCAGAAACGGCCTCGTTCCAAGATGGCAAACAATCGCAAATACACTTGCATGGTTTCTCTTCGGCGATTGCAACTACGGAAACTTCCCCGGGTTTGGGGGGCTACGCAACTTGTCGCTTTCTGGTGTGGCTGACGGACTACTACTAGTGTACACACCCAAAGTGGCAAACGAGGTGGACTTGTTTCTTATGTTCGCTATCTCTCTAGGAGACAGGGGCTTCATCTATTACTATAGATACTAGGCCATACATATATATATATATATATATATATATATATATATATATATATATATATATATATATAGAATAAAATTTGTGTCCACGCGTGCACTAAAACGACATACTTCCTCTGATATGAAATTTGTGATATTCTCAACACCTCAATTCTTAGTAGATATGAAATCTTGACCTTCCAGGAAAATGTCTCTTTACAAATCCACAAAAATGACAATTGTGTCAGTTGTCAGGTTACTTCCTTTGCTAAACATCAAACACAAATTACATAGGCATTCTAACAGTGCTATCTAGGCAGAGTTGCACACAGTGTATCTCAGTTATTCAAGCAACCTAGATGGGTGACATGCGCTTTCAGCAGTTTTTGGCCAGTGTTTCTGCTGTCCTGGATGGTATACCCAACTTTCCAAGACCTCTAAAGAGTCAGCAAGAGAGTGCCCTCTTTGCAATAACTATGAAGCAAGATGTCTTTGCCATTTTACCTACTGGATATGGGAAATCCTTGGTTTACCATCTACTGCCATTAGTATACAAAGAGTTTTACAAATGTGAGATCCAGCCAACAGTTTTGGTTGTTTCTCCATTAGTAGAACTCGTGAAAGAACAGGTCAAACAACTAGAAGACAAAGTTTTAGTTTCCATGGTCATTTCCCATTCCTTACTGGATGACCTTCTCATGGACAATCACTTCTTGGACAAGTGTTCTATACTATTTGGCAGTCCAGAAGCTATTCTCAACAGTGCATGGAGAGATCAAATACAACAGCATACAGCATTTCAAACTCGTCTGGTTGCTGTTGTAATTGATGAAGTTCACTGCGTAACAGAATGGTAAAAAACAATTCTGAAGCAATTAAAACTAAAGCATTGAACTCACTCCTAACCTTATGTAGGGGAACTGCAAACAAAAAACGGCAAGAGGCTGCATTTCGTGAATGGTATTCACAACTTGGTCAGATCAGAGCTCTAGTAAGTTTTGCAGTTCCAATTGTAGCCATGACAGCAACTGCAACAGCAGAGACAAGATCAACAGTTAAACAAATACTCAAAATGAGACACCCTGTAATAGTAGAAGCTAACCCCGATCGACCAAACATCAAATACAGCGTGCAAAAGATCGAAGATGATCCATTTGTGACATTTAAATGGCTTGTTGATGAGCTGAAGAAGAAAACAACAGCCGCTCCTAAAACAATCATTTACTGCAGACGAGTCAAAGACTGTGCCTACATCTACAGAGTCTTTCAGATGGGCATACCTGATTGCATTGCATACCATCCTGCCATGAGTGAGAAAGTTGCTAAAAACCGCATATTTGGGATGTTTCATCAATCCACAGAAAAAGAAATTAAAGATACAGTCATCCAGTCATTCAGAAAACCAGATGGTGTGTGCAGAATTGTCATTACAACAATTGCTCTTGGAATGGGAATGGACTTCCAAAACATTAGACGAGTAATCAACTATGGTCCCCCTAATACACTTGAGCAATATAGTCAGCAATGTGGCCGGGCAGGGAGAGACAATGAACAATCAATAGCTGCAATCTACTATCATGGACGACATCTCACAACTTGTGATGAAGCACTAAGAGGATATACATCTCAGACAGAGTCATGCCGTAGAGAGCTTCTTCTTGGCCACTTTGGTTGGACTAAAGAAACTCCTTTATCGCCTTCACATCTCTGTTGTGACATCTGTGCAAATTCTTGTCCATGCACTGAGAGTCACAGACTACTACTAGAGCAAAACACCATTCAGCCAAGTCCATCCTCAGATCAAGAACTCTGTTCCCCCCCCTGCAAGACAAAGAGAGGTAACAGATGAACAAAAAGAAATCTTTAGAGACCTCCTTTATAACACACGCAAGAGAATAGCAATAGGAATAACCAACTCAACTGATGAACAGAGCCACACTTACACAGCATCAGAAATTACGACAGGTCTTACTGATGACATGATCTCATCACTCGTAGAAAAAAAGTAATGTTTTATTCACACCACAAGACTGTCTTCAACATATAAAACAATTATGCAGTTGGTACTTATCCAAAGTCATTATTGCACTGATACAAGAAGTGTTTGAAGATGTGTGTGAATAATTAAGTGGACGACAACATCCTGGATACTCTTGGACAAGTGTCCAATCCAGAATTTGACTTATATTCAGACAAGGACAGTGACGGTAACACGTAGACTAGAATTATATATATACATATATATATATAATCTTGTCCACTAGCATATCAAAACATGAGTTGCAACATCTACATACTTTTCTATTTCATTTGTGTGTGTGTGTGTGTGTGTGTGTGTGTGTGTGTGTGTGTGTGTGTGTGTGTGTGTGTGTGTGTGTGGTGTGTGGTGTGTGGTGTGTGTGTGTGTGTGTGTGTGTGTGTGTGTGTGTGTGTGTGTGTGTGTGTGTGTGTGTGTGTGTGTGTGTGTGTGTGTGTGTGCATGTGAGGAATGAAACAAAACAAAACACCTCAGTATCACTACTATGTGTACCTATACATATACACATAGCTATACTAGTGATAACTCACATGCAACTGCTCTAAAGTTATTTCACTCCAATCACAGACTTTTCTTTACAAAGCCTCACATGTACTACAGTACATTAATTGTACAAAATATATTTTCCCATTTGCTTTCTAGTTAATATTACATACAAATAAGGTTCAACTATTTATATAAGTGTGCAGTCTGCCCAACAAATACGTGCAGCTTGCTGGTTATAATATAGAAAGATAGCATATACACAAACACCATTCTGACATTGCCAGATGCTCCCAACAAGTATGTACATGACTGGATTGAAACATGTCCCAACACCAAGGGTCTGACTCCAGCAACTGATGAGATGGAGAAACAAAATGCAAGCACTGGTGTTCCAAAGATCAATGACAGTAACAGTCTTGAGCCAGAAGGCTAATATTGTTCTCCTTGTAACCTAGCTACCTGCTTAATGCCCACAGGCATTGGCATTCAAACTTCATCCCTCCATCCACGAAGTCCTTCACAGAGGCATATCATTGTAACCCTAGTGGATGCATCAGGTAAATGCATATAAGTGGAAGAGACAGTCAGAAGTTACCAGATCAAGACACATGACTATATAAAAGGAAGTACAGAACTGCACATAAACAATCAATTAGCCTATATAGTATCTGCATTAGAACAGGAACAGTACAGTTGGACAAGAATCAATAATTTAGAGGCAGATTCTTGGTTCCCAACAATTAAGCAGGTAAGTCAACTAATTAGTCAACAGTGCACAACCACAGCATGGATTCACACACCCACTAGAAACCACGTACGACTCTCTATCAACATACCAATGTTAGGAAACATTCAGGCATAATCAATGGCATCACACTGGCCTCTAAGCTCAGAGTGTCTAACTGGTCATCTCCCCCATGACTTATACCCAGGCCTATAAGAACAAAAAGTCATAATTTTCCTTTGATTAATTATACCACATGACAGGTACAACCATCTGAATTCTCTAAGTTAGCTAAGTGCATATAGAAAACCACAAAATTCTAGCCCTCCTGTTGCAGAAGATATGCTACACCTAGCCACAATGATGTTGGCATGGTATAATGTACAACAATTACAACCACTGCAATTCTAAGCTCATTTGAAAAAGGTGACAAGTACATCAACTTCATAGAACTGTGCATATACCACAAATTTTGGCACCATCTGTTCCCAAGAATTAAAAGTACATACAACAATTACATCAACAGCAATTCTAAGCACATCTAAAAGGTGACAAGTACTGCACCTTCACAGAACTGTGCATACCAAAAATTTTGGCACCATTTGTTCCCAAGAATCAATAATTTGAAACACAACAGGCAGAGGGGTATAAAAGCACCAAATATATCACTTTCCATTCAGACCAACAGTTCATCTTGTGTAATCATGGCGATAGCTACCGATAGTCCCAAGAGAGCTGCTCAACAGATATGCCGAATCTGTGCAAGAGATCTTTCAAGCCGGTCAACAGTTCGTTTCAACTTATTTACGACATCTGCATTGTTAGCAAAACAACTGCTGCAGGCCTTGCAGCTTGATATTGAGATATCCAAAAATGATGGCTACCCAACAGCAATTTGTCGGATATGCAAAGGGGAGGTCACAACTATAATCCAAGCAGACGCAAAAAGAGATGCAATAAAAAAGAAGTACATAGAAACAGCAAGCAGTATCCGAAAAAAACGACTAGCCAAGTCACCAGCAGAAAAGAAAGCCGAAGAGTCAGATCTTCTTCCTAAGATGTCAAGAACAAAGGCATCACGAATGCTCACATTTGGACATCCAGCAAGTGAAGAAGATGCTACCAGCATTAGACAGATTCAATCACAAAAGCAACAGCTGCAGCCCACAGACTCAGCAATGTTTTCCGATGAGAAAGTTGAAGACAAAGCACCCCACTCTCAGTTCAATGCACCACAAACACACAACCAGGCAGAAAACATCGGTGACCATAGCTCACAACAAAAAATTGTACAGGTCAGCTCTATCAGCACTTACTCAGACAGAAGTATTTATTATCTTGCAATACAAATGATTTCTGACTTTTCATGAAGGTTACCATCCAAAAGCACAATGGCCAACATCTAACAACAGTGTTGCCCCAGTGGTTATCTTGGCTGGGAGAAACACTGACACGTCATCTGGAAAATGAAGTCAGTGAAGAAATTGCAGCCGCAGCAATGAGCACAAGCAAGATACAAACTGCTCTACTACAACGTCTCTCAGAGACTATCGCTGGAGAGTGTAAGCAGCTGTGTACGTTCAGTGCAGCAAGCATGCTTCAAAAAACATCATCTGAACAACTGTTATCATTCAACATCTATAGGCTTACTAACGAGTTCAAGTCTCAAATGCCTAGTTTAATGACTGTCCTGATAGCTGCTGCAGCATCCACCAGAGAGAGGGGGCAGAAAATAAAGACTGATGCCAGGCACGAGAAGATTGCAACATGTTTAGCTGCTATACTGCTCAGAGAAAGAAGTGACAGAATGTTAGCTTTACACTATGTTATTGGGTTTGCTCTGCATAGTGGTGGAGCTACTTCTCATACCTTTGAGAGGCTGTCCAGTTTGGGGCAGTGCATCACAGACAAATCAGTTTTGCGAAAGTTAGATGAACAATGTCAGCATTTTGACCAAGAGGTTCTGCAATGGAAAGAGTCTGTTGAGAACTATATGATGGACAAAACATTTGTCTTACAAACTGACTTCCAACTGATTGGAGACAATCTTGATTTGCAAGTGGCACCTCACATACAATCTGTCCAGTACCATCCACAGAGTCTACACTGGTTTAACTTGCTTGCTGTCAAACATCGTGTTCAAGCTGCCCATCTGACAAACACTACCTCTCAGCGACCAGTAACAGATCTTATGAATTCTGACTTTTTGCCCTCTTCTCATGATCACTGTGAACTTCGTAAGCACTTTGTCATTCTCGTAGGCAGAGTTCTTGTTGAACGACTCGCATCTTTTGAGGTCCTGAGAGGACAAGCAATATACCATGTAAGACACAAATACAGCAATGTCATGAAGAGTAAAACAGAAATGGTAAGCTGTCTAACAGAGCCTAAGAATGCATGACTGCCAATAACTGATATCAGTATACTTCAGGTTCCCCTTGGCTTACTGATGAAGAATGAGAATGTCAGCAGTGAAATGATAGATATTATGAGACACTGCCACAAGTATGTTCCCCAACATAAGGGAAATATGCACAGGGTGTTGTTTGGAGGAGATCAGCTGACATCTGAGAGGGCTAGAAATGCACAGCTCGCAGTGCAAGATGGAGACACACCCGAGTCCAGACTGGAAGGTTTAGTGTGCAAAACCGAGGACTGGCATACTAGGGTCACAATCCTTCAAGCAATTCTAAAAATATTGTATTGAGAGGACAGTGATGACAACACAGGTACTTTAAAACACTTAAAAGTCATATCGAATCGAACGTTTTCTGCAGATGCCCACAAAGACGTTGCTGCAGTAACTGAGTTTATAGAACTAGTTACAGATGCCTATGTAACATCAGCAGCAATGGACCATTTACAACTAGAGTCTACCACCAGTACGCCCAAACAATTCACAGACATATATGCTATGTCTAGCAAAGAAAAACAAGTTCTACTCAATGACATTGCAGCTCAGATTGTAGACAACTACATTTTGCGAGATCATGATGAGATCCTAATAAGAGCCTTGGCACACCAGCTGCCACAAGAAAGATTATTGTGTAGGCAAGATGGCTGCACAAAGTCATATCGGTACAGCAAATGTAGGCAAAGACATGAATAGCAACATCATGGTCTCTACATCAACCCACCAGAATCAGCTACAGCTGTAGATCCGGAGGCTTTCCGACAAGATGATCATATGTACAACTACAGCACAGCTGTCATGAAACTGGGACTATTACACAGAAATTTTAGGGACGCAATACGGGAGGGGAATGGAGGGAGGTTGGCCATGCTGTGGAAATTTTTGATGCTTCTCTTCCATTGCCATGGGCATTCAAAGTATGCATTAGAGGGTCTTCTCTTGACAGCCCGACTACAAGCCACTTTGTCTCCAAGGGCAGCAGAGGTAATGAAGTGGAATAGAAGTGTGAACACCAAAGGTGGCCCAGGAAACAATATCCCTCTGGACCTGGCTCTGGAACACCTTAACCATGCAACAAAAGCAGATCTCAAGCATTTGGGAGCCAACATAACTGAGGTGTCAGCAAGAAGATGCAGTCAATCTGCAGGTTATTTGAACAAGGTACTTGAACAGCTAGACGAGCAGTTAGATGTTGCTCCCAAGCATGGAAGACATGCAACACTTAGCACAAAAGAAGATTTTAAGAAAATTTTAGACAAATTGAAACGCTACTCACTTACATCACTACATGACGGTAGACAACACAGTAAGTTCAAGTCATTTTCGCACAATGTTTTTAAAGGTTTGAAAATTGAGAAACTGTATGCGTGGCTTGACAAGCACAAGACATTGATTGCACGTGGTGGTGGGGACTACTTGTACTAGCGCTGTAGCTGTCAGTTCGGTGTGCGGCAGTGGAGCTATAGTAAATAAACTTTTCATTCTGTCCCGATTCTGACTGTATATAAAACAATAAAAAAGGTTGTAGTGAAATTCAACAGAGCATAACTCATGCAAGTTGTACAACACAGACAGCACTCGATCCTTTCTCAAATGAAAAAAGGAAACAGAACACGCACGAGAACGTCACCTTTCACTTCAAATGGAGACAGGAAGCCATTCACGTGCAGTCTCAGTGAGTCCGGCCAAGTAGCGACGAAAAAGACGCCATCTTGACAGCAACATGCGTGTCAGCCCATTAGTCGAAAACAGTACAGTGACTAGTCGAAGACAGTGCAGTGACCCCAAAGGTTTCTCGATCAAGACGAAGACGACATTCAGGTGCAGCTCACACGCTAACGAAATAAGATATCACACCGTAAAAGCAATTGACTATCAGTTACAAATTGCATTAGCAGAGAGCCAATAGCGATGTCCATTGCAATCAGCAGTAATCGTGGATGCACGTGCATGCACAAACACTAACTAAACGTGTACGATCCTGATTGGAGGATAGAGAGTCGGCGGTTTCCTTTGAGTGGCGAATGTCTCCAGCCGGTCTTTCTCCTCCACGGGGGGGAGGGGAGATGACCGGCTGGACACTTGAGCCTATTGTGTTCCGGGTTATCAGGAAATTAGAACAAGGAAACCAACACATGTAAATAAATGCAAACTATCTTTATCGGTATTGCGGCTTCACAATAGTGCAATAGCGTATTTACTAAAGTTGACCTAAGTCTATTGATGATAGCTCATAACTTAAAATTTGTTTTATATAATTGCGCCTTGAGCGCATGCGCCGCAAAGGTTAGAGTGATTGTTCTGTTCGTCTGTCTGTCTGTGCCACATTATTAGCTTGTGCGAGAGTGGCAGCAATTTTAGGAATATGTTCTACACTCAAGACATTGATATTAAAAATATTGAGGCTTTGTTTAAACTTATAAATTGGCACGGTAAACCTAAAAACGTATGCGTCTCGATTTGCTGGGCTTCTCGATCCACGTACCTCTATAGATGTAGTCTGGGTAAGCCAACTCGACAAGTTTAGCTAGATCACGAGGAAACGCTTCTTCTCCTTCTAGTCATTTACGATGTTGCAATATTCCCTCACAAGTGGCATTTGGTCTGCTTTTTCCAGACATGTAGACTTTATAGGGTCGATGTGCAGCAGGTCGATTATAGCTCCTGGAAGGAGAAATTAAGTGCATCCTAGATTCCTTTTCTTTTCTAGGAAGAGACGATCGATTAGACACTCGAGCCTAAGACATGACAGATTCTGTATATACATTCTGTTTTAGCAACATTTTAGCTAAATTATTGCTAAGTGAGATGTTCGTCTGTCAGCCCTCCAAAGCTCGGATATTTTTAATTAAATGCCGCAATTCTTTAATTAAACCGAAAGTCTTTGCTTGGAAGGAATTCATCACCTCCAAAATTTATGGGTGTAGTTACTGATTTATTTTTGTTTAGTTATTTTATGTACATAATTAGACAGTACCGAGATGGTACGTTGTTACGTAGTAAATCTACGTTTAAATACACGTACAGTTCTTTGTATTACAATGGAGATCATACTATTACTAATTATTTCCTGCCTACCCCGCTGGCCCATGAACGGTTTCTGTAGCAAACTTTACGGCTTCTTCTGTTTTGACGGCTACCTGAATGGTTCGTGCTAAAATCAGTTCGTCCTCATTGACTTTGAACAAAACTGTCGATTGAGCTGACGAAACGAGTCCTCATTGCTCTAGGTGATGCATGGACGTAAAATATTATTACCACAGGTGGCGTATTTTATATACATACGGGCTAATTCTTCACCTGTGTTTCTTGTCATCTTACTTAATTAAACTCCCAAGAATTGAAATGTTCGCGGAATTACAGTAAAAACTCATCGAGTGCATGAACTTGCTTTAATATGTGCATAATCCTCTATTTGTACCAGAGACAACTCATTTACGTCCTTGTCTTGAGTGGGTGTTTTCGCTTGCCAAGTTCATATAACTAATATAGAGATAATATTGTAGCCAGGTGACGAAGTCACGCCTCTTAACGCGCGTTATGCCGGACCAATGTAAATTTGCTTCCTCCGTTCCTGTTTGCTAATGTCTTGTAGATTTGTGAGAAACCCATGGACTGCTTGCTCTCAAGAACGATGTGCATTAAGAGCCATCACAAATGTTCCAAACCGCAACCAGTAATCTCGTTAGGGATCCGTGGACACATAGAATTAGGGAGTAAACCCTGGCAGGTTTCACTTTGGCTTACTTACCCTGCATGCCTTCCTCCGACTGTTTCTCTACAAGTGATTGGCATCTCTTTCTTGTGTTGCTTCTGCATGTTGTGCTTTCGTACAGCGTCTTGAATTTTTATGCTTTGTGGATATAGATGATATTTTCTTTTGCGAGGTTCAGTCAAATTTTGTCAAACGCTATTATATATAGTATAGATGCAAGAATGAAGTGATGGGTGTAGCAGCATATCTCTTCATTTTGAAGTATTTGTTGACGACTTCACGGAATCAGTAGATGAGTGGGATTGTAGAATGAAGTTCTTTGAGCATGAGCAGATCTTATGGCCTCGATCTACCGTCCTTTTTGCGCGCTTACAACAAGCCTACAGTAACACGATCTCGGCAACCCGGCGAAAGGACTGGACCGTGGACCTGGTAGTTTCGAAACTTAGCTAGCTGTCTTTAATTAAATATACTGTTGAGTAACTCAGTTCATACAGTAACACAGTACCAAAGAACATGTATTTTTGTATTAGAATGAAAAATCGAATCTGAAACAGTAATGCTCAGCTCAAAGGGTGTGTGTGTGTCTATAGACCCCGTAGACCCAGCCTGAATCCGCCACTGGGCTTCTAGGCACGCATCCTGAAGCTTTTTGAGACACGCCTACTTCTAAGAAACACGCAAATGTGTCGCATGCGCATAGTAAGCTATTTGACCTCGTCACAACTCCGGTTTTCCAGTTGCTTGTTTTAGCTGTGCAAATCGACTCCTCTTCTTCTAACCCTTCTAACCTAAATTAAGCCGTCAACGTGAACTGTCGACCGTTATACCAAGTGATGATAGATTCAGTAGGCAGTGTCGAACGTCTCCGAACTGTCTGCTCTGTGTGGTCAGTTGCGTTGCTACTCTACATTCACATTACTCTTGTCCGTGCTACTTGTACAGGAAACAGGGAACTTACAGCGACTACCACTTATTCAGCACTATCTGATGGAAGTCATCAGCAAGACTATGACAGCAATCTGAACTGCACTTGGCTTCTACGAGGACCAACAGGAAGTACTCTACGTCTAGAGTTTACTTCTTTCTCGCTGGAAACCGCAGACCCCAAGACAGGAAAGTGTTACGACTACGTAGAGATTGTAGACGGAATGGACTCGTCTGATTCGTTGGGAAGACACTGCGGTCTACTGGCTGGACGTATCTCTCAACCGTTCGTGTCAACCAAGTCTACAATGCTGCTCAGGTTTTACACAGACAAAGCTATCTCTGCTCAAGGATTTACGGTAAGGTACCGGGCAGAAGCTGTGCCAATCAAAGAACCGAAAATATTTGCCAACAATACAAAAGATCTTCATCTAGAAGCTGACGGAAAAATTTTATTAAAAGGAGAAGTAGTTGTGGGAAGCAATAGCATACCGTTGTTGGCCACTCTCCAACAGCTGAATAGATCAATAACAAATTATCAAAATCAGCAAAAAAGTGATGACACACTTAGTCGCATCACCCAACTCGAAGAATCAATCAACGCACTCGTGTTTGCTTTGGGACATCCTAGCTTGAGTAATACGTCTATACTTCATCCCAAATGCTCCGGTAATTGCAGCGGTAACGGTATTTGTACCTTCCAGTACAACTCAACTGCTGCTGAATGGGAACCGGCTTGCTCCTGCTACCCCGGATATTTGAGACCCACCTGTTTGTCCAGAGTGCAAACGTTGGAAGGCGATGGAAGCGACGGCACCAAAATTATTTCTAAATCGGAGAATTTTACAACTTGTGTCGCTCTTTCAGGTAGCGCTGTCACAGGCTCTACCGTAATTGCAATCAACTACGTTGTGCCTTGGCTAAAAGACGGAGATGAAATTCTAGTTATTCAAATGCAAGGGCAGACTGCCGGCTTGTTTGAGTTCAATAGAGTTCAAAAGGTTTCCCGTTCAACACTTCATCTCACACATCCACTTGTGCACAACTACTCAACATCTATCAAGACAAGAGCACAAGTAGTCAGAGTGCCCAACTACTCTGAATTTAGAATCAAGAAAACCGGAAAACTTGTTGCACAAGACTGGAATGGTACAAGCGGTGGAATAGTAGCCATTAGAGCTAAGACGTTTACTATTGACGAGGGAGGATCCATTGACGCTAACGGAAAAGGTTTTCGTGGTGGCCCAAAAAGAGATGGCGGCGGATACTGGAATGGAGTAACAGGAGAGTCGTGGCAAGATACAGGTTTTTCTAGAAAAGATAGAAATGGTAGAAATGCTGGAGGAGGTGGATCGTCCTACTGTTACTGTCTTTACATAGCAGGAGGAGGAAGTTATGGTTCAGTAGGCTTATCTTCTATGGGGACACCGACATGTGGTGGTGGTGCGCATGGCCAGTCCGGTGCCGTGTACGGCAGCTCTAGTCTGACAAAACTTTTCGTAGGCTCGGGAGGAGGAGGAGGTTGCTCTTATCACGTATCAAGCAGCACATATATGGGACATGGCAAATGTGTTCCAAATTCTGGCTCGAATGGTGGAGGCATTATTTACATCGGTGCTGCAACGGCAACTCTACACGGCACACTAACATCAGCAGGAAACAATAACATCGCAAAAGCAACTGGCAATTGTCGTCAAACCGTCGGTGGACCAGGTAGTGGTGGTTCTATATTACTGAGGGCTACAACGTTGACACTGGATGCTGCAACCGGTGTTTTCAATATTAGTGGAGGAGGCCGTGTCCAAATCTACAGCACCACCTACACTGGAACAGGTGGTAGCGGAAGAGCTCGAGTAGATTTCGAGACTCTAAACGGATATCCACACCATAGTGCCAGTGCAAAGACAATACAGTCTTCATTTCCAGAAATAGGATATTGGGGAAGTGTCGCCCCCTAGTTGATTACGACAACAGAGAGAGTAAAAACTGAACAAATTTAGCTTCTGCAGCTACGTAAACAACAATAGATTTGAACACGAACAAGTTCATTTCGATTTAGATTAGCGTTTGACCGTAGATATAGTGCATGTTAATACATTATTTCAGTTTGTTTGCGTTGTTTGGTTGTTCTGACCACGTTCTTCTTAGAAATCATATTGTATCGGTGTGTAATTTAAATAAAGTATTTGAATACACCGTTTGCAACATGGATGAACCTCTAGAGAAGACTGCAGCTGCGACCCAATGCCATTATGCACACGAAATTTCTTTATTTTTATTACGTTACCAACGTTGAGCCGACCTAATTATTTGATTTATTGTGACATCTTAATGTACTAGAGCACTTCCTTGTTGTAATATATGCTGCACTTTGCAGCACTCTTGCCCTTGTGTTCCGGGTTAGCAGGAAATTAGAACAAGGAAACCAACACATGTAAATAAATGCAAACTATCTTTATCGGTATTGCGGCTTGACAATAGTGTAATAGCGTATTTACTAAAGTTGACCTAAGTTTATTGATGCTAGCTCATAACTTAAAATTTGTTTTATATAATTGCGCCTTGAGCGCATGCGCAGCAAAGGTTAGAGTGATTGTTCTGTTCGTCTGTCTGTCTGTGCCACATTATTAGCTTGTGCGAGAGTGGCAACAATTTTAGGAACATGTTCTACACTCAAGACATTGATATTAAAAATATTGAAGCTTTGTTTAAACTTATAAATTGGCACGGTAAACCTAAAAACGTATGCGTCTCGACTTGCTGGGCTTCTCGATCCACGTACCTCTATAGATGTAGTCTGGGTAGGCCAACTCGACAAGTTTAGCTAGATCACGAGGAAACGCTTCTTCTCCTTCTAGTCATTTACGATGTTGCAATATTCCCTCACAAGTGGCATTCGGTCTGCTTTTCCAGACATGTAGACTTTATGGGGTCGAGTGTGCAGCAGGTCGATTATAGCTCCTGGAAGGAGAAATTAAGTGCATCCTAGATTCCTTTTCTTTTCTAGGAAGAGACGACCGATTAGACACTCGAGCCTAATACATGACACATTCTGTATATTCTGTTTTAGCAACGTTTTAACTAAATTATTGCTAAGTGAGATGTTCGTCTGTCAGCCCTCCAAAGCTCGGATATTTTTAATTAAATGCCGCAATTCTTTAATTAAACCGAAAGTCGTTGCTTGGAAGGAATTCATCACCTCCAAAATTTATGGGTGTAGTTACTGATTTATTTTGGTTTAGTTATTTTATGTACATAATTAGACAGTACCGAGATGGTACGTTGTTACGTAGTAAATCTACGTTTAAATACACGTACAGTTCTTTGTATTACAATGGAGATCATACTATTACTAATTTTTTCCTGCCTACCCCGCTGGCCCATGAACGGTTTCTGTAGCAGACTTTACGGCTTCCTCTGTTTTGACGGCTACCTGAATGGTTTGTGCTAAAATCAGTTCGTCCTCATTGACTTTGAACAAAACAGTCTAATTGTTGATTGAGCTGACGAAACGAGTCCTCATTGCTCTAGGTGATGCATGGACGTAAAATATTATTACCACAGGTGGCGTATTTTATATACATACGGGCTAATTCTTCACCTGTGTTTCTTGTCATCTTACTTAATTAAACTTCCAAGAATTGAAATGTCCGCGGAATTACAGTAAAAACTCATCGAGTGCATGAACTTGCTTTAATATGTGCATAATCCTCTATTTGTACCAGAGACAACTCATTTACGTCCTTGTCTTGAGTGGGTGTTTTCGCTTGCCAAGTTCATATAACTAATATAGAGATAATATTATAGTCAGGTGACGAAGTCACGCCTCTTAACGCGCGTTATGCCGGACCAATGTAAATTTGCTTCCTCCGTTCCTGTTTGCTAATGTCTTGTAGATTTGTGAGAAACCCGTGGACTGCTTGCTCTCAAGAATGACGTGCAAGAGCCATCACAAATGTTCCAAACCGCAACCAGTAATCTCGGTAGGGATCCGTGGACACATAGAATTAGGGAGTAAACCCGAGCGGGTTCCACTTTGGCTTACTTACCCTGCATGCCTTCCTCCGACTGTTTCTCTACAAGTGATTGGCATCTCTTTCTTGTGTTGCTTCTGCATGTTGTGCTTTCGTACAGCGTCTTGAATATTTTTATGCTTTCGCGGGTACAGATGATATTTTCTTTTGCCAGGTTCAGTCAAATAATACGTCAATTTTCGTTGTGTTTGCAGTGTTCAAGTCGAAACTTTTAATGAAGGATAACCGATTATTAATATTTAATTAATGACGAATGCGGGCTAGTATACAAACAACTGACAAGCTGTTACACCAATAAAGGCGTGTCGTAATAAACACCCTAGCAACTTATTAGGCTTCACAACACGACAGTTGACGTGACGAATGGTTTACTGCTTCGAAAGCTGTTACACACACTAGAGTGCTGCCATCATTAGTAGTTTTACAATTGCCTTAAGTTTGTGTCTATACTGTTAAATAAAATACCAACATCATCAGTATGTGGCCGCCAACTGTATGCCAAAATAGCAATCGGAGAGGCAGCACTACCAGTTGCATTCTACAGCCATCTGCACCAGAAAGAAGAAGACACCTATGTGAAAGATCTAGGGATGCAACCAGAGTGGAGTAAAAGAACCGAAACATTTCCAAGCTCTCAACACACAGAAATTGAAGACCAAGAAACAACTATTGACTATGAACCTGCATCACCAGAATCTGATCATGCAAGTGAAGACCCACAACAGCATCAGAGCCACACCACCTCTAGCAATTTTGAAGACACTCTAACAGATTTGACATACGTCATGACAGACATTAAGAAAGGATTGGCAAGTAGGGACACTGTATTTACAACAGCTATACGAGAATTTTGCAGCCAGTACAAAAAAATTAGACGTGCTGATGGCAAAGAGAAATCTGACACAAAGCCATTGTTAATATCTGCTCTGCACAAGTTTGGAAAGGGACACGGACGTAAAATCAGAAGCAACAAACGCACCATTACAGTACAACCAACAGCTGTAAGCAGACGAGCCATTAAAAAGTGTGGAGGAAAACCTCTTAAGGCTGGTCGTCCATCATTAATGCAGAGAAAATCAAACAATACCAACATGAAAAACTTTTGTCGTCACACTCTACTAAAAAGAAAGCTCCGGTCAAAAAGAGTTCACAGTCTTCAAACAAGTATTGATAATAGCAGATAGAACGTCTGCTAAAATGGCCGGTATCAAGCAAAGTGTGGTGCTCTAGCACACAATAATTGTTTGCCTCCTCTTGTTTGATTCTTGTCTAGATTGATTATACAGTTACTTGTTCTAACTTCAGTTTGTTTACATCAGGTAGTTGTGCATTTTTGATTTGAGTAAAACAGTGACTCACAAACTTTACTAATGTTTGCCTTATTGCATGATTTCTTTCTTGTTTGTGCTCTCGCAAAAGTAAGTAAATTAGTTTTAGTCGAAACGACTGTGCAGACTATTTGTCTTAGAAAAGCATTGTACAAGGAATACTTTGCCCAATTCTCCGTCAGCAAAGCATGTAAGGAAATTGAACATGTAAGAACAACATGTAAAAAATAGGTTCTTTTAATAACACATTTAGAAATTGTTCAAAGTCCAAGGTAGAGTTCACCATTAATTAATTAACATAACAAATTTCACTTTGACTAATGACTATACAACTATCTGTAAAAGTAAGCAAATATAAGGTTCCTAGTCATTGGCTGCAAACATATATCATGAGAAATCTAAAGGCAATTCAGACTGTACAAAAAATTAAGCTGCCAATGAACGCCATTCTAACAGCATTTAAGTTCCATGTAACATTTAATTAAGTATTAAGTATGCCGTTACCCCTGACTTTGGCCAAGTCTCTAAGATTTTCCTGCCTTTAGAAGAACCAGTTGGCACCTGTCTGATATGCCTTCTGTTAGACTTCTACCCTGTACAAATACTCTATTTCAACTTCCTTACACCATACACACACACACACACACACACACACACACACACACACACTCACACACACACACACACACACACACACACACACACACACACACGCACACACACACACACGCACACACATGCACACACACGCACACATGCACACACACACACACGCACACACATGCACACACAAGCACACACACGCACACACGCACTCATGCACGCACACACACACACACACACACACACACACACACACACACACACACACACACACACACACACACACACACACACAGTATACTAATTATATACCTCAGTTACTGTCATTCATGTCACCAACTATATAACAACCAAAGCCTAGTTTGAAATATAATGCCAGTTGCCAAAATGTATATCCAATGTATACACCTATAAGTGTCACAACACAATGACTGATACCATCAACTTAACTAAGAGTCATTAACTTAACTTAAATTAATTAACATAATTTGATTTAAACCAATGTTAGTTCTAAATATAGATTACCTCAACAGCTGTGTGACAACCAGCAGTGTTATCAATATGTCGTCATCATCATCATCATATTCTATGCATTAGTAATTAGTATGTTGTTTACATTAAATGATCCGATTAGTAATGATTATTAGAGTACATTATTTTGTGTACGTGTTTATCCAACTAGATAATGCTTAGTAAATATTGTGTACACACATATCCTATGCTGTTATTTTAATTGTATACTACCCTATTAGAGTGTTTATCTGTTAATAAATCTTCTTAGTAACTTAGTAGTTGTGAAATAGAATTAAATTACCTGAGTACTTTGCACTTTTCTGCATATTATTGAATTAATTGCACACAGGAAATAAATTTGCAATAAATAGTACATGATTTGATGTATGAAGTGCATGCAACAGTGTCAATATTGACGCATAAATTGCACCCGAAAAAAGATTTTATGAAAAATGAAAATTTGCTTAACTGCGAAGAATAGTAATTATAAATGACTTTACCTGTCGCCTAATTTATTGAAGTTGATTTGTGCCGAGAAACCACGTTCAGCTGACGACAAAAATCGAGGCCCCCTTTCAATAAACGGCGCAGGTTACTGCTCAAAAGGTGTGCAAAAAGACAGCACTTCGTTTATGTCAAAATCGCGGTTGCAAGACGTCCATTGACTGCCGAGCCTCGTACTACCAGACCACTGCAAACCGCGAGAAAGTGCATACGGGAACAGCTAAAGCCACACCCAACTGACAGCTCTACCAGACAGAAAGTGCTCAGAGCAAACACAAGAATGCTGCGACGGCTTCCAGTCCTTTCTGACTAGGCTGGAGATCCACGCTGCCCGTTGTCTGTTGCTCAAATGACGCGTTTCAGATCCCTGACTGGTTGGCATAGCCGGTATAGACTAAAAACGTATGTTGCTGCCCTGAATTCTACGATCGTGGCAGCCGAAAACAGAGCCATGCTAGTACGCTTGCCCCCTAAGATGGCGACTTCCGGGATATCACGTGATTGTGACGTCAAACGCACTATCTCTATTGCGTGTTGTTCGATCGTTTCAGACGTCGGTAACTTGTTGTTTCGGTTAGTTGTGATGGTTTCAACTCACTAACGCAATTACTGATGTGCGACTTGCTTTTTG
>NC_085085.1:4172674-4177674 GCF_963422355.1 Corticium candelabrum
AAATTTGTAATAAAATGATAATTTTCCAATTGGTGGTAAGTATATCTCTACATTATTCCCAGCAGTCAGTCTTAGTTACAAAGGTTTAGATTTGATAAGTGGGCGTGGTTTGTTTACGTGATTGCTGGTTTTTTGGCGATTGCACGTGAGTTTCATTATCAAAGCGATTGCGTGTTGTCCGTTTCAGACGTCGGTAAGTCGTCAATTGGTTAGTTGTGATGGTTTCAGCTCACTAACGCAATTACTGATATATGTGCGACTCGCCTAATTTGTTGTATGATAGAACAGGGTTCATCTGATGTGGACTCTGTGTATCATGACTATTACGAACCATCTGAAGACGGTAAGAAATGGAAAACTATAACGTATCTAGCAACCGTAATCTAATCAATTAATTAAATTCTATTTTTATCTCTAGTTTTGTCCAGTGATCCTTTCCATGCAGTTGTTTGGATATTACTTTCGATAGGAGTTATTGGCAACATATTGGTTGTGATGTGGAGAGTCACACAGAAAAGAGATCAAAGATCGTCTTCTCTCTTGATCCTCATCATCATGCTATCAGTATCAGACTTCTTGTATTGTGTTCATTTGCTTCTTCTGGAGAGTCTAGTGGTTGATGTTGATCTAGACCAAACCAAACATCTCTGCTCGCAACATGTGCTTAACAAGTGGATCACTGTCTTGGTTCTCTTGTCTCACAGCTCATTGGGCAACTTTCAATATTGCAGTTTACTCGTTCCAAGCACTAAGCGAGTTCTGTTCTCGTTGTTGCTGTTTACTAGTTCGCAAGCGAAATCTGGTCATCACAATCATCTGCCAAGTTTTGATCAACCTTGCAGTGATTAGTGTTTACATGATTCTATACGAAGACGTCTCCATTAATTATATTGATTACATGTTTGGTCTAAGAATACAAGATTATCACAAGGATAACACCGAATTTTACATTTAATCAAAACGTGAACGTATTGCCGAAATTTTTGGACGTTGCGCTTTGGCACAGTCAAATGGAAAAGGATATTGCTCTAACTCTACCACGTCATTCACATACTACAACCAGACAATAATCATTGACTATTCCAGTGCATGCATCAGTGACAAATCCGTCAGTAGTTCGTACACTAGATTTCAAGAAACAATAATAGAATCAAGCACAGCTGCTCTAAATACTGTTCTTACATTTACATCTGCTTTTCTCTATTTATTTGTGTGTCTAAAGCTTCGTGCAAGAGCAGCAAATATAACGGCAAGATCTGACATGCACAAACTTCAATTGCGTTTGAGTGTAATTGTTTTTCTGGACACTCTGTGTTGAATCCCTGTGACTGTACTACATTGGATAACTCTTTTAACAAAGCTAGTGTAGCAAAAGTGAATTTCTGGTCGAATGGTTTTACTGCAGCAAGTTTTTTCTCATCTCAATCAGTCCAGCAGTTAATCCTCTTATCTACACATTCACGGGAAAGAACTTTTTGCATTCAATTCGCGAATATTGGAGACGAATGAAATGCGACATATCTCTGAGACGAAACAGTTCCAACTACCACGACGATCACACTAGAGGTGTTGAACGTTGCAGCTTGTATTCCATGTGTTAGATGTATTCATCGACATGAATGTCTACTGGCATACTCAAGATACTTCTGACTGGAATTCTGATCAGAGCAGACTCCTGCCGTCAAATATCGAGTCAAGTGAAACTAGTTAACAGATTCACATCAGTTACTGTTGCATGGGTAAAGCAGTTTGAGAGTAGCAGTTTCCAATGTGCATGTGACATTAAATTTTATTGCTAATGTATTAACGATTGCTGATATGATTGTGCAAATGCTCACTAAGTCATATTTGTTCTAGACACAACATATCTACCATCTGGTAACGTTGATGATTACAATGCTAATATTAATTGATATCACCAATCAATAGTGATGCTATCCAGTTGCAAATGTGTTTTTAGTATTTGTTTCTTATCTGTAAAAATATTGAAATACACGTTAACTATCACGTTTTGATATCAACAACTTGTTGTAGTCTGTGTGTATTCTCTCTTAATAATTCTCACTCTTAAATGTTGTTCGAGTCATTATCATTGACATGATAGACATAAGCACAGGAAATAGGGGGGACAAAACTATCATAGATTAATACGATGCTTACGCAATATCCACTAAAAAGCAACAAACCAAGCTGCTTTTTGAAACAAAGCAAGCTACAGCTAACAATTTTGAAAGCAAAGAAATTTCTGAATTCTTAACAATAATAAAGTTGAAAGTGTAAGACAATGCTAAGAGCGTATGGAGGACATCAATTTTACTGCATGCGCATAGAAATCTCTCTAGAACATGAGAGAACTATATTGCTGTCTAGTACAGTTACAACAGCAACAGTGCGTCTGTCTGTTTTCTCTCAACAATATCAGTCAGCAAAAGACAAAATTTGTAATAAAATTTAGTCTTGCAATTAATATAGCTACATTACTCTCAGCTGCCAGTCTTCCAATTAGTTACAAAGTCTCGATTTAGTAAATGGGCGTGGTTTGTGATGTTGCACGTGAGTTTCATTATCAAAGCGATTGCGTGTTGTTCGTTTCAGACGTCGGTAACTTGTTGTTTCGGTTAGTTGTGATGGTTTCAGATCACAAACGCAATTACTGATGTGCGACTTGCATTTGCTTTGTAGTAGATCATGACAGAAGAGGGTAAATCTGCTTTTCGTGTCGACAACACCAGTAACGAAACCACAGTGAACTTTGTGTATGACTATTACGATTCATCTGAAGACGGTAAGAAATGGAAAACTATAACAAACGTAATCTAATTAATTAATTAAACTTCATTTTGCATCTTTAGTTTTGTCCAGTGATCCTTTCCATGCAGTTGTTTGGATGTTACTTTCAATAGGAATTATTGGCAACATATTGGTTGTGGCGTGGAGAGTCACACAGAAAAGAGATCAGAGATCGTCTCCTTTCTCGATCCTCATCATCATGCTATCAGTATCAGACTTCTTGTATTGTGTTCATTTGCTTCTTCTGGAGAGTTTAGTGGTTGATGTTGATCTAGACCAAACAAAGCATCTGTCATACATTTCTGCTCGTAACATGTGCACAGCAAGTGCATGTCTGTCTTGTTTTTCTTGTCTCGCAGCTCAGTGGGCAACTTTTAATATTGCAGTTTACTTGTTTCAAGCAATGAGCGAGTTCTGTTCTCGTTGTTGCTGTTCACTAGTTCGCAAGCGAAATCTGGTCATCACAATCATCGGCCAAGTTCTGATCAACATTGCAGTGATTACTGTTTACGTGATTGACAAAGAATACTTTAGTTCTGATTATGATATTAACTTGTTTGGTCGATCACTACAAGATTATGACAAACATACAATCAATTACCAAGATATAGATATAATCAATAACGTCGAACATACAGAAACCTACAACGGGACAGAATTTTCTAGTTACTCAAGACGTGAACGTATTGCCGAATATTTGGACGTTGCTTTTTGACACAGACAAATGGATATGGATATTGCTCTAGCTCTAGTAGATCATTCACACACGACAACCAGACAACGATCTACAATTCCAGTGAATGCACAATTACTAGTTATTCCTTCAATAGTCCGTACTCGTACGTTTTTAGTTCTGTAGCAACACTAACAGCATTAATCACAGCTTCTCTAGGTACTGTTCTTACATTTACATCTGCTTTTCTCTATTTATTTGTGTGTCTAAGGCTCCGTGCAAGAGCAGCAAACTTAGCGGGAAGATCTGACATGCACAAACTTCAATTGCGTTAGAGTATAATTGTTCTTCTGAACACTCTGTGTTGGATTCCTGTGACTGTACTACATTGGGTAACTCTTTTTGACAAAGCTAATGTAGCAAATGTGAATTGGCCAAACGATTCGACTGCAGCAAGAGTTCTTCTCATCTCAATCAGTCCAGCAGTTAATCCTCTCATCTACACATTCACAGGAGAAAACTTTTTACATTCAATTCGCGAGTATTGGAGACGACTAAAATGCGACATATCTCTGAGACGAAATTCTAACTACCTAGACGATCACATTAGAGGAGTTGAACGTTTCAGCTGTATTTCATGTGTGAGATGTGTTCACCGAGATGAAGAGAATGATCCAGACTACTGGCATACTCAAGATACTTCTGACTGGAATTCTGAGCAGAGCAGACTCCTGCAGTCTACTAGCAAGTAAAGTGAAACTAGTTAATAGATTTACATCAGCTACTGTTTCATGGGTTAAACAATTAAAGAGTAACAGTTTTCAATGTGCATGTGTTATTAAATTTTATTGCTAATGATGAATGTTTGCTGTTAAGATTTGTGCGCATGCTCACTAGGTCATATGTTCTTAATTAAACGACATTTGTCATCTGGTAATGTTAATGATTACATTTCAATATTAATTGATATTACCGATCTTCAGTGATGCCATCCAGTTGAAAACGTGTATTTAGTGTCTGTTTTTTTATCTTTAAAAATATTGAAATACACGTTAACTATCACGTTTGATATCAACAAAAATGGTCTAAATTGTTATTGCAATTGTATGCAAGTTGTACGTTTATTGTTAAAAAAATTAACTAATTTAAATAAGTAAACACTAATTGAATCAAAAATTGTAATAAATATTTAATTAATTATAAATTACTTTAGAAATACATTGAGTTATAAATGCTATAATCTACTTAGTTTATTAAACGTTGTACACTGTAATGGCGTAATTATTGCTGAAATGGCAACCAATTTTACAAACACAACAACCATATTTCCGCTTTCAAAACGTGTCTCTGTGTGTGTGTGGGGGTTTGGGGGTGAAGGGGGAGTAGGTGGGGTGGGGTGGGGTAGAGATGGGGTGGGGTAGAGATGGGGTGGGGTTGGGGTAGAGATGGGGTGGGGTTGGGGGTGGCTAGGTGGGGTGTCTGTGTGTGTGTCTGTGTCTGTGTCTGTGTGCGTGTGTCTGTGTCTGTGTCTGTGTGC